>NW_025404041.1:0-5055 GCF_020080835.1 Cotesia glomerata
TATACAAATATAAATAATGCTGTGAAGCGGGAAAGAATAGGAGTTACGGTAATTATTACGTGAAGCGTTCCACATTCACGTAACAGGATATTGGTAGGAAAGGATTGAGAAAGGAATGTGGAGAGGATCATCTTAATGTGAGTTTATAGAATATGCGAGAAAAAATTATTAGATAGCTCGGACTGGGATTCGAACCAAGAACCTTCCGAAGACATGTCGGCTACTCTACCATTTGAGCTATCCGGTCTATACAAATATAAATAATGCTGTGAAGCGGGAAAGAATAGGAGTTACGGTAATTATTACGTGAAGCGTTCCACATTCACGTAACAGGATATTGGTAGGAAAGGATTGAGAAAGGAATGTGGAGAGGATCATCTTAATGTGAGTTTATAGAATATGCGAGAAAAAAAGAACCCAGAACCTTCCGAAGACATGTCAGTCACTCTACCATTTGAGCTATCCGGTCTATAATAAATTTCCTTTCGCTTATTCTATATACATTAAGCCACACCGTCCATCTTACGGCAAGCATTTTTACAAATATAAATAATGCTGTGAAACGGGAAAGAATAGGAGTTACGGTAAGTATTGCATTAAGCGTTCCACATCCACGCATATATATTAGGGTGGGCCGAAAAAACTTTTAATTTTTTTTCTTTAGCTTCCGCGAAAATATCGTCCAAGATGACGAAAAAAAATTCTGGTAGTTTGAGCTTTTAACCATCAATATCTAGAGGTGACATATGGTGATTTTTGATTTCTCATTTAAATAACACGGGATTTTTTTTTTTGGAATTTTTGATGTATCTCAACGAGTTGTGTGTGGTAAAAATAAATGAATATTTTTATAGGAAATCGAACAGCCTACAAGAAAGGTTTGATATAATTTTTAAAACTAAGTCAACTCGAGTTAAAGTTATTCGCAGTTAAAAAGTTCAACTTAAAATAATATACGATGACTTTCACAATTTTTATACTTTTTAACAATAAAACGGCTTGAAATCATAAAACAACATATTTTTCGTGATTTTTCTCGTTTTTACTTCCCAAATTTATTGAGGAAATAACTTATGGTACTTATGATAACCTACTCCCAATACGGATTGCGGGGGTGGGTGTTAACAATGAAAATTTTTAAATTTACTAGCTATAGTTCCTATAGACTTAATTTGGTAGTAGTCTTTCATTGGTCATGTAGAGATCATCTCAATACAGTTTTGCAATAAATTCTACTTTCTTTTCTGTGTACAGGAATAAAAATTTGATAGAGTCTCAAGAGAAACAGGAAATTTCCCAGAAATGGCCTCCAGGGTCCAACCGATTTGAATATTTTTTTTCTTAATAATTAGATGTCAGCTAAAAACAAATTTCGCGATAATTGACTTCATATGCTGACTGTGTCAGAGATGTGTAGAATAAAGAAAAAAAGTGTTGTTGTTTATGAACTAGGACTTTTTGAAGACATGAAATTTAAGATGTCTATTGGGTTTCAATGAAATTTTCTGAAAATTTCCTAACAAAAAATCGTCTCTCTGGCAGCAGGGTAAAAGTCATAGTAAAAGTTTTTAAAACTTAATATTATTGACAGTTATTCAGTCAACGGATTCAAAATTTTACACATACATGCATGGAAATAACATGTTATTTTTGCTGATCACTTATAACCGATAAATTTTTCTTTTTGCGAGATCGCGGGTTTGTAACATTGACGAAAATGAATGCATTTTCCAAACATTTGATATATAAAAAATAAATTTGGGGTTTAAATTTATTTAAAATAGAATTGGTAAAAAACATGCTAAATTTTACATTTTATATAGAAAATTGATGTTCACTGAAAAAATTTTGAATAACAGAAAAATTTATTTCTGCATTTGAGACCTAGATAGATTTCTAACTTCACTTATGAGACTTGTTACGATGACTTTAATCTAAAACTTTCAATACTCTATTTTGGGGAATCTGTGTAGAAATCTAAAACAATACTCCATTCAAATTTCATGTCTCAGATCTAAAAATGCAATTCTAACAAAGTGCTCTTGAAGCAAGCGGGTAATAACAAATTAATAAATAATAGATATAATCGCATCAAAAAATCTTTACAGTACTTCCGACTACATTGAAATCAGTTTTTCAATCGGCTTTTTATTCGAATTGTTGTGCTTTATTACATAAGTTTTTCTCCACGATTTTAAACCCTAGCGGTTTCGGTGCCACCTGATAAAACTCTGTAGAAACTCGTTCAAAGAAACTCAGCGTAACGACGGAGTATAGTCGGCGTATATGGGAGAGTAAACTCTGGAGTATTGTGTGCAGTTGTGACACATAAAGACGATAGTGGTTAATTGGTGTTTAATTGAGATCGCCATTGAGCTTCTAAGCTGGAATTCCTCGCTGGTGTTCTCGCTTAAAGTTTTCCTCGAGTTTTACCAGTGCTTTTTGGATTTTCTGTTTAGCCAGTCGGCGTCTTCTTCACCTGAGTTTTCGTGGAGCTTTCCGAAGAGGAGTTGGCGGCGAGTTTCATCGGAATTTTCGCATTAGTCGAATGAACGAAAAACCGAAAGCCATAATTCGGACAGACCGGGACTCGAAACCGATTAAATTGATGACATAACCAAGGGTTCAACTGGTTTAAACTGAAGACGTTGCCTGCAGTGTTCATTCAGTCACCGGTCAGCGATTCCAATGCTAATAAACAAACACTGTTTTATTTTATGGAAACCGACGAAGTTTTGAACCCAAGCGATATGTATTGATTAAATTCTAATTTAAGCTGGCGGATATGATACCAGTGCAACAACTCCAAACTTTTGACACTTTTTTATGATGTCATTTTTTTGAGAGATCGTATATCCTTTCAAATTTAAATACATAGAAGTCTTTAGTTAGACAATGTTGTCGAAACTCGCAAAAACGGGCTACTTCGATTCGGCTTATTGGTTAGTAATTTTGCGCGCGCGTAGTGCGCTATTCAAATTTCTTGTTTGATTTTATAAATTTCATTAATATATTTATTAAATAACATATTCCATGTAGATCATCATATTTCGAACTTATAAATAAATAAATAGCCTAATAAAAAGTACAATCGTAATTGAAAAATGATTTATTTATAGTCATCTTTAGTGGTGCTCCACACGGCCACTTGTGACATGTGCACACGTTCACACGGCCACGCGTGCGTGTGTGTGGGTAAACGCAGGCATTTACTTTTCCGGCCCGAGGTAAAAGTAACGAAAGATATTTATAAAGATATTTTCTTTCTCTCTGAGTAAAAATTCAAAACGGAAATTCATCGGTGTTCCACCATGAGAGGTTAGAAATAAGAAATAGTCAAAATTTTTAGGCGCAATAAAAAAATTAGAAAAACGATTGACCCTGAAGGCCATCCCTGCAGCTTCCCGCTGCTTTCGTGAGTGGCGCTCAAAATTGCACTTGTTATTACGTTTTTGAGCTCTTCGAGCTCAAAAATATAATTCAAATGTAGTTTTTGAGCTCTCTGAGTTTTAAAAGTCTGATAGAAGTTTAATAAAACACTATTTTTGGTACAACCGCCATAACTATTGAGATGAATGTGCCGATTTTCACGCGGTTGGCGGCAATCGACGCAGTTTTTAAAATTCTATAATATATTTTCCAAACTTAAATTGATCGAACCGTAGAATTTCGGTGTAATTCGACAGAAAAACGCTTTTTCGATTTCTCTCGTCAGCTTGATAACTCACAAACGAAAGATCAACCGATTTTGACCAGCTTGGTGGCGATCGACATGGTTTTCTGATATTAAGAGTTAATCAGGTTTTGGAATTGATCGGTCAAACCGTTTGAAAGTTATTCGAAAAAAACACATTTGAAACATTTTTTCTTGCAGGGTTTTAAGATTTCTCTCAAAAAATCTATCGGTCCGAATCGGTCCAACTTGTATTCAAAATCTAACTTTAAATCAAACACCTTTCAAAATGGCATAACTGCGATCAAATCGGTCAATCCGTTCAAAAGTTATGAGAGGTTTACATGCATGCATACAGTAGTAGAGTTAAAGTTAACTGTAATAATTATAAATAATAACTTTGATTGGCTTGTTCGCGTAAATGATTGCATTATCCACTTTGATACGACAATTAAGTATCTTGGCGTGTTAATTGATAGCACTCTCACCTGGGAAAATCAGGTTATGAGTGTTTGTAATAGGAGCAATGCGGAGGTTCTGGCGCAGTTGAAGATTAATAATGAAATAATTAATAATAAATTAATAATAGGTAAAATAATAAGGTAATAATAAATAATTAATAATGAGAGAAATCTTCAGCTTGAAAACTGCGTATAAAGCTTGTCACTACGTTAATATTCCCAGTGTTTGATTGTGTTGTGCGGCTTACTGCGAGAAATGCCCCAATGACTCGCAAATGTGATTACAGCGCAAAATGAATTGCTGTATTCGCTATATCTATAAAATTGCGAGGGGCTGATTACTCCGTACTTTAAGAGGCTGGGTTGTGGGGTTAAAGCTGAGTGACAGAAGAAACTGCACTTTATAGCGTGCCTCTTTTACAAAGAAATATGTTTAAATTATCGTCAGCTATTTAAATGTCACTTAGAATTTTTGCCGGTTGCGTTGCGTAGAGGCGATGTAAGGGAAGACTATCTGCGGCTACCTAGATCTAATTGTTGTAAGTATGATAACTCGTTTTTTGTTCGTGGTATACGTATCTGGAATGCGCTGCCAGCTGAAATTACAAAAGCCGAAAGTTTCGAAATATTCCGTAGACTGTACTATGATTATTATTTCCAAAATTATTGATCTGCTATATTGAACGTTTATTACTGCTATTGAAGGTTGTTGAGCTTTGTGTAACACAAGTATTATTTATAAGCATGATTAACATGTTATTACTGTTAATTACTATATTTATTTTGATTTTATTTTTATGTATCTAAAACTCTGTACATCATACACTAATTATAAATGTATATTTGATAATGGTTCTGAGGGAACCTAGGCTCCAGAATCCAATAAAATTATTATATATCTATCTATCTATACACATACAT
>NW_025404042.1:0-5042 GCF_020080835.1 Cotesia glomerata
TAGGGCCGAGAATTTAGTTTTTTTAAAAGAGAGAGACAGAAGATAGGTGTAGCCAAGTGTTCTGATTCGTCGTAATAAATTAATTGTTTTTTGTTTTTCGCAATCAAGTGAAGACAGCAGCTTGAAGAAAAAATAAAAATTAGATTGCTAATCCAACATGAAAATATGAAAAATATGTCAAAAAAAATAGGTTGGTTTGCACATGTAAAGGTGCTTGTAAACAAATATAAGTCTGTACTGCTCAGATAAATAAAGAAGAGAATTTGAAGCACAGTGTTGGGACTAAAATGTTCGATAAAATTAATTTAAAGTGAACAGTGACAAGCTGGCAATTTTGCTGAAGATCGCGTAAAGGAATTGCTCCCGGTCTCACTGGTAATTTTGCTGGAGATCGCACTGACGTTCTTTTTAAAGGTCTCGCTAGAACTCTTGCTGACAGTCTCGCTGGAGATCACGCTGACGGTTATTCTAGAGGTCTCGCTGACGGTCTTCGCTGGAGGTCGTTTTGCTGGAAGTTGTGCTAATGGTATTGCTGCCGGTCTCGCTGGAGATCATGCTGAAGGCTGTCTCGCTGGAGATCATGCTGACGATCTCGCTGGAGATTACACCGACGGTCTTTCTAAGATCCACACTGACGGTCTTTTCTGGAGATCACGCTGACGATCTTTATGGAGATCTTCGCTGGTGATTTCCAGCGAAGACCTCCAGAAAGACCGTCAGCGTGATCACCAGCGAGACACTCCAGAAAGATCGGGTCAGCGTGGGATCTCCAGCAAGATCGTCAGCGTTATCTCCAACGAGACTTGCAGAAAGACAGTCAGCGTGATCACCAGCGAGACACTCTAGAAATAGGTCAGTTAGCGTGGGATCTCCAGCGAGATCGTGAGCGTGATCTCCAGTGAGACTCCCAAAAACCGTCAGCGTGGCCACCAGCGAGACCTTCAGAAAAACCGTCAGCTGTGATCTCCAGCGAGACCTCCGGAAAGATTGTCAGCGTGATCCCCAGCGATACCATCGCCCAAGTGATCGCTAACAAAATTATCAGCGTGACCGGCAGCGTGATCTTCAGAAGATCAATGTCAGCGTAATCACCTGCCAGCGTGACCTCCAGAAAGATATCGTCAGCGTGATCTCCAGCGAGACTTCATCAGCAAGAGTTTTTAGCGAGCATCCTTTAGAAAGACCGTTGGCGTGATCTCCAGCGAAGACCTCCAGAAAGACCGTCAGTGTGATCTCCAGAAAGCACCGTCAGTGGTGATCTCCAGAAAGTTAACCGTCAGCGTGATCTTTAGAAAGACCGTCAGTAATCTCCAGCTTGAGACCGTCAGCGTGATTCTCCAGCGATACACATCACCGTGATCGCCATCAAAAATTACCAGCGAAACTCCTAGCAATACCATCAGCTCGATCTCCAGCAAGATCTTTAGCGAGACCGTCAGCGAGACCTCTAAAAAGACCGTCAGCGTGATTTCCAGCAAGACCATCGGCAAGAGTTCTAGCTTGAGACCTCCTTGAACCCTTCAAAAGACCGTCGAGGTGCGATCCCCAGCAAAATTACCAGTGAGGCCGGGACCAATTCTTTTACGCGATCTTGAGGGAAATCTTCAGCTTGTTTACTGTTCTCTTTAAATTAATTTCATTAAACATTTTAGTCACAACACTGTGCTTCAAATTCTCTTCTTTATTTCTCTGAGCAGTACAGACTTGTATTTGTTTACAAGCACCTTTACATCTGAAAACCAACCTTTTTTTTTTTTTGACATATTTTTCATATTTTCATGTTGGATTAGCAATCTAATTTTTATTTTTTCTTCAAGCTGCTGTCTTCACTTGATTGCGAAAAACAAAAAACAATTAATTTATTATGACCAATCAGAACGCTTGGCTACACCTATCTTCTGTCTCTCTCTTTTAAAAAAACTAAATTCTCGGCCCTACTTATCAGATCCGCAGACCAGTGTGTATGTGAAACGTAGTGTTAAAAACACAGATTACCCACATCTGCATTGAGAGTATAGTGAACAGTTTTTACTATTGAGTGGCCAAAGTGCAGGTGATGATTTAAGTCAACAAAATAATTCTATTAAATGGCAAGACTCTTGGAAATGCCTTTTCAAACAATATTAAGACTGGCTCAGTTATTAACCGTACTCATAAAAATATCGGAGAATTTTTGACTTTTTCTGAGAATCTTGTTTTGTGCAAAAGTTCAAGAAATGTTAAATAAAATTAACAGTTTAAAAGTTAATGTTGAATTTTTGGTAAATTTGAGATTCCTACCACCAACCGAGAAAGAAATAGAAATGTTCGTAACACAAAATCGTGAAATATTGGCATCTACAGATATTGCTGACTGGTATAGAAATCACGTATCCAATGCCTTGATAAGAAAAATTGAAGAATTCTGTCAAGAAAAATCCGGATGGCGTTTATCAGAAATCTCAAATTTAGTAATAACAATCTCAAAATATCAACCTCTTCATGCTGGAATCTCAACTTATGTGAGGATGCCCCAGAAGATAATCAACCGACATGCAGTTTTGAACATTGAAAATTTTGATGAATACTGCTTCCTGTGGTGTGTTGTAGCTGCTATTCACCCTCCAAGGACGGGTCACAGCAAAAGGACTACTTCTTATCCACATTTTAGTGAGGTACTTAAATACGATGGAATTAATTTTCCAATTCAAATTAAAGATATTGCGAAATTTGAAAAAATGAACAATTTATCTATTAATGTATACGGTTTAGGATCAGATTTTTCTAATGAGAAATCTGATAAGAAATCTGATGAATGTGTAATAATTCCAGTCTATTTAAGTAAGTCTATAAATTCTGATATAAAAACTATTCATCTTTTAATGATACAAAGTAATATAAATTTGAATATGAAAAGCGATGATTATGACGATTATAAACCGATTTATCATTTTGCATTAATTAAAAATTTATCAGCTTTAATAAGAAGTAGTGTAACAAAATCAGAAAAGAAACATTTCTTTTGTGAGCGATGCTTAAATCATTTTAAAATAAGAGAATCTTTTGAACGTCATAAAAAAGATTTTTAAAATTATCAGGAACGTGGACCAAGGGTAAAAACAAATGTTACGTTTTCAAATGTTGCAACGTTTCGTTGTTATTTACAACTTCTTCAGGCAAGCTGTGTACAGAGAAAAACAATAATATAAAAACATGTAAAACAAATGACAGAATACAATTTGAAAAAATAAATTCTTACATTTGAGGTTAACATTTATGTAATAACAATAATTTTCTGAAACACTTCATCGTTAAAATATCCGGAATCAAAACAAAAGTTCACCAGATCAATAAATAGATCACGATCCAAATCCACAAACTCCTTCATATCTTCCTTCATATCTTTGTTTCAAAAGAATTTTTACCTACAAAAAGAAGGATGTGGGATGGGCAGCCCGGCAAGTCCGTCAATAGCCATCACTGCAGTGGATTTTGTAATATCGAAAGCATTGGAGAATTTGGACTTTGAGATTCCAGTTTTAGCAGCGTATGTTGATGATCTTTTCTTAGTGGTTCCAAAGAATAAGGTGGTTACCGTCTTACAAGTTTTCAATTCAGTTGATGCTGACATTCAGTTCACAGTTGAGAATGAAGTTGATGGAAAACTTCCTTTTTTGGATGTCCTGGTATGCAGAACAGATTCAGGTGAACTCAAAACTTCTTGGTATCAAAAACCTTATAGTTCTGAGAGAGTGCTGAATTTTAAATCTAATCATCCTTTAAGCCAGAAGTTAGGTGTAGCACAAGGTTTTTTCAATAGAGCTATACGCCTAAGTCATGAGAGTATGGTTTCTATAAGTATAAACAAAGTTAGACACCTATTGCTGAATAACAACTATCCACGCTCAGTTGTGGATAAGTGTCAAAAAGTTACTGTTGACAGAGTCAAGAATAACTTGAGAAACAATGCTGGTCTTAGAGGGTGGTCGTTCTGCAGGTTTCCATTTATAAAGGGTTTATCACCGAGAATTGGTTCTCTATTTAGACCGACCAATTGCAAATTGGTATTTTACAATGTCTTTAAGGTTAAAGATTTGTACAGCAGGTTAAAAGATCCAGTTGATAAGATGGATAGATCCTTTGTGGTGTATAAGATACCTTGCACATGTGGAAAGGTTTACATTGGGCAAACGAAACAGAAATTAAAGAAGAGATTGTATCAACATTCTGTGGACTGCAGACCGGAAAGTTTGTTGAAACCGAACAGGACAGCTTTAGCAGATCATCACTTTGACAGGGAACATAATTTCCAGTTTGACGCTACAGAAATTTTGGATTATGAAACCCATTATTTTAAACGTAACGTCAGTGAAATGTTTTTCATTAAAGTGTTTGATTGCGTAAATTACAGGTCTGACACTCTGAGTTTGAGTTCTTCTTACTGTGACATTATTGAGTCGGTTAAATGTTTATTTAGATAGTGAGAATTAAGTTATTAATTATTTAAATAGCTGTTTGTATAAGAGTTTTTTAATTTGAATTTATTTTTAATGTGGACTAAGAAACTAGGATCATTTGTAAACACCTTGTTTTGCAGTCGGTATAACAGAATGTATAGTATGAATTACTGTTACCACAGTGGTTTTATTAGTTTCACTTGACAGCTGACTCGAGTAACATGTTTTTGTTTATCAATTAGTTACTTGGCTGATAAATGTTATACTTGCTCTTAAATTTGTTTGTAATACTGTATTATATTTAAGTAGTTTCTCCTTCATTTATTACTTTAATTAACGATGAAGTGTTTCAGAAAATTATTGCTATTACATAAATGTTAACCTCAAATGTAAGAATTTATTTTTTCAAATTGTATTCTGTCATTTGTTTTACATGTTTTTATATTATTGTTTTTCTCTGTACACAGCTTGCCTGAAGAAGTTGTAAATAACAACGAAACGTTGCAACATTTGAAAACGTAACATTTGTTTTTACCCTTGGTCCACGTTCCTGATAATTTTAAAAATTTTTTATTTATATCATGGATGAAAGTAATTTAAATAATA
>NW_025404043.1:0-5036 GCF_020080835.1 Cotesia glomerata
TGAGCGTTAATAATTTTGTTTTTGGTCTTGAGATATCGGATAGTCTCGTTTATAGTAAACTTTTGTATTATAAAGAATTTAGAGTTTTGTTGATAGATTTAATTGAGATTGTTATTCGAGTCATTAAGATTTATTTATTTATTTGTTTTATTTTATAAGAATAAGGTACTGTAACTTGGCTATAGCGTTGATATTGTTAGCTATATCGTTCTAGTAATTTTATATGGATTTGAGATCAAGTTTGTTAATTAAGTTTACGGTTTATTGAATAAATACCGATTTTGTTTTAATGATAAATTTCTAGTGTTGCGTATAAAATTATTACAATTATGGATCCTCTCTACCCGAACCACCCCCTCTCTCCACAAACCAGCACACTGAGCGACCCCGAGGTATTCCGTTGCCTTTCTGATTTTTGGTCTTTATTTTGTTGTTTTCTGTATTTTCGTCTTAGTTTACGTTTTAGCTAGTTTGATAATTTCTAGCGAATAAAAATTATCTAATTACGTTTGAGTTTAAGTTTGAGTTCTGATATTGTTTGAGTTTGCGTTTAAGTTTAGCTAGTTTGAGAATTCCTAGCGAATAAAAATTCTTTACGTTTCGTGTCCACTAGTTTGGTAATTCTAGTGATTAAAAATTACCTGGCGCCCTATTTTATCGAGACTAGAGACCAAGAATCGGAAAGATAACGAAGTATAATCCAGATTTTACTTTTAGAATTAAGTTTAGTTAAGTTCCCGTATACCCCCCTTGAAAATTTGGTTATAATATATATATATAGTATATATACAGAGTGTCCCAGATCGGACGCCATTGTAGCATCTGATAAACAAAATACCTCTGAGACGAAGTCCTTAGCCATTTTTAATCAGACGCATAGATAATTAATTATTAATTAAAATAATGTCCTTTCATGCGTTAGAGAGAGAGCACTAGTGTCAATTCAAGTGTTCCAACGAAGACGCTCGCACGTGTGAATGTGTAAGTAAATATGTGTGACTACGTTAGCTATAGAAACTAGTTAGTCATACAGTTAGTTGTGTCTTTGTTTAGCACATACTTTTCTGGACACTGGCGCTCTCTCTCTAACAAATAAAGAGACATTATTTTTAATTAATAATTAATTATCTATGCGGTTAATTGAAAAATGGCTAAGGACTTTTCATCTCAGAATTATTTTTTCATCAGATGCTACAATGGCGTCCGTGACTTTTGGGACACCCTGTTATATATATATATATATATATATATATATATATATATATATACATACACGGTGATTCAGAATTACTTTCACAGCGAGAAGATTCAGATTTAAAGAAGATTCAGAATTAGATAGAGGAGAGGATTTTAAGCATAAAGTTCCTTTACCACTTTTCAAAACTATCAGTAGTTTTTGATTTATTTAATATTTTAATCAACCAATCAGCTGTGAGATTTAGATTAAAAAAAAAATACAAAAGAGTAAATAATAATTTTTGCATTTTAGCTATGGTCAACTTCAAATTATACTTAAATATTTTACTTATTTAAAACATTCCAATTCGATTGAAATTACAATCAATAAACAAAACACGAAACCAGCTGGGAATAAAATGTACGTATATTATTATTATCATGGATTTTTTCAACAAACCCAAAAAAATTATTAATTTTTTAAACAAATAGCTCATTTTTTCTTAAATGGCTAAACCTTCTTCAAATTTTAACCTATTGAGACTTTTTCTTTTCAAAATAAAGTTTTTTTGAGAAAAAAATTAAAAAAAATTTTGACATTATAAAATCCATAAAATTTTCGCCTTTTTTTAGAAGCACCGTTATTTTCTCGATGTTCGCTATTTTTAAATTTTGTTTTTATTTTTAACAAAAAAACTTCAATCAATTCTAGGATTGTTGCCGCTAATATCAGAGTGGGTCGAGTTATTTTTTTTTTCATTTGATCAAAAAATTAAATTTTCAAAATTTATAATTTTTTGTTTTTTCGAAAAACTTTGTTTATAAGGTAAAAGCCCCAATATCTGATCATGTACCAGTATATGATCACTCCATGTATTTGTATACCTATATTTGTGAATATAGATATACAAATACACGGAGTGAATATATACTGGTACGTTATCATCTATTGGGGCTTTTACCTTATAATTAAATAAAATTAATAAAATGATATAATATAATAAAATTATAATAATAAAATAATATAATAAAATAAAATTAATGCAATTAAACCATTTCACAATTTTATATTGATACTGCCATTCTAATACGTCGCATCCCGCCTTTAGAAAATTTTTACAACGGACGATAACAGCAGTTCATTTTAACATTAAATGGGTTTCAACAGATGAAAATATTTATTTAAAATTAGTTATTAAACTATTTGAGCTTTTAAATTTTTAACATGACTTGCATAATATTGTTATCGTTTTTTTTTTCAAATAAAGTCAATATGTCAAATTTTGTAGGATACAACGTATCAGAAATGACAGTGTCGATGGTATTTAATTCATAGTCTCTCAACCCGGCTACAATCATACTGACTATAGTTTATGATTAATTTATTTATATTTTTAACTGGGTCCGCTTTTTAGGGAGCATCGAAGATTTTCTCTGAAAAATTCAAAAGTTATTGCTTTCGACTCGATTTTCGCAAATCGATTTTCTCAAAGCTTAAAAAGTCAGAACATACAATACCAGTTTACTTACCAAGTTTAACAGAGCGTGGCAGCCTCTTTTTCATGACTTGGTTGATGATGCTTACTGTATTCGATGTACAGAATCTCTTCAAATTGTTAAAAAGCATTCCAGAAAATACTATACCCACTATTAGAAGATAAAAACGCTTAAAAACTGTTCTAGAGCAAGTGGATCACTTCTTTTGAACTTCTTTTCAGGCTTGTAGTACCAGCGTCATCCAATACCTTCTCAAATGTTCAAGGGTCACCTATATAGTTAAAAAGTTGTTAAATTTTAAATTTTAAGATTGTAATAGGGGTACAAATAATAACCAGAAATTTGTTTTCATCAATCTTTACGCTGGCTTATTTTTTAGCATTAGCCTGTGCCGAAAACTTTGAGGGGTTTTGATTCTGTAAACCCAAAACTTTATAATTAACATAGGGTCTAAGGTCCCCAGTAAGTCTTGAAGTCCCCAGTGTGGGTACTTCGGTGAAGTCTATCTTGGTATTCCAGGGGCTACAACCCTGACACCGATGTCGGGATACCATCAGGGCCAGGTGCTTTTCCTGTCTTGAGAGACTTCGCCGCGTCCTGCAGTTCCCTGGTTGTGAAAGCAGCGGCGCCGTTTTTCATATGATGTCTTCTCTTCCTCGGTATGAATACGTTATTCTGATCGATTATACACGTGTGTTTTTACGAAAAGACGAGCACGTGCAACAATCTCAAACGTAATCAAGTATTTGTCAAATTAATAAACAAAAAGCCATTTGGCAATCCGAAAATGAAAAAGATTTCATTTTATTTCATGTCTAGGGAGGAAATGATTGCAAAAGTAAAATTTCTTAAAATGATCCTAAAATTTTCAAAAATTTTAAGATGCTGCATTTCTTAAACTAACTAACTGATTGAGCTCATATCAAAAATAAGATATATTGTGGACCATGTGCTGATAAACAAAATGGGTCAATAAACAGATAAAAATAACATAGTTATTGATTTGCATTTTAATGAAGGTGTTTATATTGATTATATTTTGAATAAGAATAAAAAAAAATGTTTTTGAATTAATGTATTTTTTAATTACATTACATTTGACGCTTTGCAGGCATTAAACGAAATATCAAACTATAAACTGGGCCCAATTGTGTAACTTGGTTTAACCACAATATGCCAGAGTCAAGTGGTCATCTGATGAAAATTATAATTTTTCACAAAACGTCGGCGTTTCTGGAAGTGCCTAGGTTTTTCATGAAACGCCAATTTTGCGAAAAAGACTACAACTTGTGTATGTATGTATGCATGTTAGGTTGTGTCATTTTAGGCTATATTTTTTTACTGCTATACCAGAAAATCTGGTAGTATATAGAAAATAAAAAATTATGCCGCTGAGCTAAAGGTTTTAAGTCCAATAGTGGTTTAGCTCAAAAAATTCGATTTCCCATTTAAATAACACAGGAAAAATTTTTTTGTTTCAAGTGGACTTTCCGTTATTAAAAAATTTTTTTGAAAAACCTTCTAACAGCTTTTGTAGAAAAATAAATTCTCTACAAAAATATCTCTTTGGACAAAGACTGTAGAACCACTATTTTTGAAGTTATAGCCCGTTAAACGGTAACATTTAAAAAAATACACATTAAATTCCATTTAATTTGCAATTTATTACTCTTAAATGAATAATTTAATTTTATTGTACATTTTTGAGCATTAAAATTTTTAATTAAAGTATTGACTCGTTTCAATATAATAATCTAAGTCAAATTAATATTGAATAGTTATAACTATTGTGAAATAATAACACTTATGGATTGAAATCATATTTTCGCGCATATTTAAAGTAATATTTCCTTAAAAAATTTATCTGTTTCAAGAACAATTTTCACTCAGCCGGATAGAGGCTTCGGGACTCCGCCACATTTGTATTTTCATCATATTAGAATTCATAAGCATGTTATTGTGCGCTTCCAGAAATCCAAGCTCCTCGACAGGATTTAGAATTTATGGAAAATTTACTGAATTATAAAAAAATAAATAAAAATATTTCAGAAGTAGCGTCAAAACAATTCAGCAATCACTTGTGGTATTTATCTGAACAACTTATTTGTTTGTCATTATTTGATAATAATGTTAGCGCAGAAATCATATTAAAATTAATTGAATCGATTCAGAAAAAAAAAATTAGGAAAACGGTTGGCTCTGAAGGCCATCCCTGCAACTTCCCGCTAATTCCATACCTGGATGCTTACAATTGCACTTATGCCGTTTTTGAGCTCAAAACAACACATGAACTGTATTTATGAGCTCTCCGAGCTCAAACAGATAACATTTATATGCTTTTGAGCCTCCGAGCTCAGAAGTCT
>NW_025404044.1:0-5035 GCF_020080835.1 Cotesia glomerata
AGTATACCTGAGAGCCAACAATAGAAACTGGAATCGTGTTATAGGGGCTGGAAGGGACAGTAGACTCTGAACAATACCTCAGGTACGTCTCGTAGCTAATGGGACTCTCTAGCTGCCGAGCGGCTGGTCTTTAAAATGTTATAACCTCAAAAACTATATGAGATATCGATTTGAAATTTTAATATGTTATTTTTAAAGGTGTAATCTACCGAAATATGAAAAAAAAAAAAATCGATTTTTTCGAAATTTCACACTAGTTGTGCCCCTTAATGATTTACCTCATCATCTTTATAGTCGGCTTTATGTCGTTTTTTTTTTGCAACCAATTATCCATACTTAAAAGCCAGTAAGAATAATTTTATTTCTAGAATTAATTTCTACCAAATGTATATTTTTGTAATTTAAAATACACTATGAATACCGTATGTAAAATCGTGAAAAAAATTAAAGACAAAAAACTTTTTATTCTCTCCGACCTCGAATGAGCGCAATTTATTGTAAGCTAAAAATTAAAACAATTGAACAGCGGCAGAACATATGATCAGTACTTACAATACAATAATAAAGTAGTGTACGTTCGCATTATTGATAAATAAATTGCTGTTAAAAGTTAAAAAAATTATTAGAGTAATTATAATTAAAATCAAAATAAAAATAAAAGTAAAAATAAATATTAAAGATATTGAAGTAATAAGCAGTGTATAGTGTTACATTTTATAATTGAAAACCTGTAAGATTTTTTAAAAAATAAATTTAACTTAAAAATAAAATGCAGAATTATGTTGAAGAAATCCCTCGAATACCTCCAAATCCCTGAATAAAAAGTTATTGAGACAAAGAAAAAAAGTATTGAAAAAGTATTCGATTGACAAGAAAACCAATTTAACTAAGCTTAACTGGTAGAGCCCTTGGCGCAAATCGAGAGATTCTGGGTTCGATTCCCAGTCTCCGCTGTCTTCGATTATTTTTTCACCATTACGAAAATTCCCACTGAGTAGGTCCCCTCCCTTTTCCCCTATCCGTTCTTTCCCAACTCCCCTTAAAATTCTGCTTTGATATGGCTCTTTACCGTAAGATGGACGGTGGCGTTGTTTGCTCGGTGGGTCTTATATATACGTGACTGAATAAAAGTAGTCAGTACTTCTGTCTCGGATAGCTTAACTGGTAGAGCCTTTGGCGCGTAAACCGAGAGATCTGGGTGCGATTCCCAGTCTGGGCTGTCTGATTATTTTTTTGAATTACTGAAAAAATTCCGACTGACTAGGTCCCCCCCTTTTCCCCTATCCGTTCTTTTCCCAACTCCCTTAAAATTCTGCTTTTGATATGGCAATACTTCTTTCAATACTCTCTTTTTATCTTTTCTTTCTCTTTGTTCTCAAATACTTATTTTTCCGATGATATCATAGATGTTGCGAAAGCAGTAAGTTACGCGGCAATTCGCTATGAATTTTAATTTTTAATTTTTTTTTTTTATTTTGGCACCCCTGCTTTTCTGACTTTTGTCTCGATGGGGGTCCGGCCGAGAACGGAAGAGGACCCCAGGCTGATCGGTACATTAAGTTTGGCAGAATAAGTTTGGCGGTATTACATACTTTTTCAGCCTGGAGAGTAATGCAGCGATGGGCCGATTTCCCTGGGGAAACGGCACTATTTGTGTTTGTCAGTCTCACCGGTAGCACAGGGCTTGGGGAAATCATCGAAAACCCAAACCTGTATTGCAGCCCCGGCGTGAAGTTACGAGCACCGATGTTCACTGAAAATTACCTCAGCTCACACCGGGATTCGAACTCCACGCCTCACCATTGTGTCCCAAGCAAGCATGACAAGCGTTATACCGCTTAGCCATGGGATCTGGCTGCTATAATTTAATTGATAATAAATAATAAATAATCTGGCATTTTGTTAGTTTAGCTCTTTGGACTACTAAACCTTTGTGATAAATGTTGATCAGAGTATAATTGTTAATCATTAAAATAATATTTCTCCGTTATTTGGATGAAAGAAATAATATCTCTCTGTTAAAATCTGTTGCGAGAAAAACTGCACTATATGGACTGGATATGTTCACTGTAAAAAATTTTTCAGAACGATTTGATTTTTAATTGAATTAGTTCTTTCCTGAGAGTGAAATTTCACAACCGAGATGGATTAGGATTAATATTCATCAATAGAATTCACTCCACGGAGTGAATTTCTTAATTTTTATTATTATTGAATGAAAATAAAAAATAAGTGAAAACGGTTGACCCTGAAGGCCATCCCTCCTGCAACTTCCCAGCCAATTCTATACCTAAACGCTTGAAATTGCACTTTAGTGACGTTTTTGAGCTCTTCGAGCTCATAAATACAATTTGTGTGTTATTTTGATCGCCTCCAAGCTAAAAAAATAGCTTTTAGAGTATGTTTTCGAGCTCTTTCTGAGCTTGGAAAAGTTTGGATAGAAGTTTCTGATAAAAACACTTTGTTGAATTTTCAAAATCGCAATAACTTTTTAAAATGAATGAACCGGATTTTCAACGTGGTTGGTGGCATTCGACGCAGTTTTTAAGCTTCATAAAGAATCTTCCAAGTTTAAATTGATAGAAACCAAAAAATTCCGGAGTAATTATGAAAAACACTTTTTTTCGGTTTTCTTTCGTCAAACGATGTAACTCACGATCGAATCAATCGATTTTGACCAGACTGCGCGGCAATTGATCGTGGTTTTTGAGGTTAAGAGCTGGATTAGTTTTTGGAATTGGATCGGTAAAGCCGTTTAAAAGTTATTCCAAGAAAACCACATTTGACAAAAATTTTTGTTTGTATTTTTTGCGGATTTCTCAAAATCTACTGGTCCGAATCGTTCCAAAGTATATTTAAAATCTAAGTTTAGTCAAGTCCTTTCGAATGGCACCCAACCGCGATCAAATCGGTTAAGCCGTTCAAAAAGTTATGAGAGGTTTTACATATATCCTTTATTTTAACTTAATTTGAGTTGAAATTAATTAAAAAAAAGTTGAAATTAATTTAATATTCAATAATATTTCCACGTGATGCATTCAATTTTTAATCCTCAAAATTACAAATACTATGTATCCGCTGCATAACCCTTACCTTTTATTTAAAAGCTGCAAACAACGAAAAAATTTTTTTTCGAATTTTAAGAATTGATATTTTTGAAAAAACACACCCCGGCCTAAAAAATCTCTTCAGAATCTTTTTAAGATGAGTACAATGGATTATACAAAAAAAAATTGAGCTAAAAATTTTAACTTTCTCGATCGTCATTTTAACGATTTTTCAAAAAAATTCAAAAATTTGACGAATTTGGCATTTTGAAAATTTTTTTTCAATAACACTCAGTGTCCCCTTTAAACAAACAAAAAGCCATTTCTGTATCTACACATAGCGTTCGAGATATTACAAAAAAATTAAAATGGCAGAACTTCGTTTTTATGATAAACCAAAATTTCTGACCAAAATTCGTCCATTTTTAAATTGCTGTAACTAGTCTTTTTGTAGAGAGATAATCATACTTTCTTTTCTTAGAGTTTTGTAAAAGCTCCAAGACTTCTTACTTTTAAGAATAATAACATAAAAAATCGTTTTTGTAGAAAATTGCGTAAATTATGAGTGAATTGAATTTAAAACAAAAAAGAATTTTTCCCATGTTAATTAAATGGGAAATTAAAAAAATAAAAACAGCGTTCCCTTAGAGTTGAGCTATAGGGCTCATCTTTGGTGAGTATTTTTTGATATCAAATAGAAACATTTGAGAGGGGTAAGAGTTAAAAAAAAAATAAGGAAAAACGGTTGACCCTGAAGGCCATCCCTGCAACTTCCCGCTAATTCCATACTTAGGCGCTTAAAATTGCAATTCAATGACGTTTTTGAGCTCCTTTCGAGCTCAAAATACAATTTATGTTATTTTGAGCTCTCCGGAGCTCAAAGAAATTAAGCTTCCTATGCTTTAAAGCTCTTTCGAGCTCAAAAAAGTCTTTGATAGAGATTTGATTAAGACACTATTTTTGATTTTTAAACCGTAATAACTTTGAATGAATAAACCGATTTTACGCGGTCAGAAGAATCCTCGACGCAGTTTTTCATGCCTCACAAAGAATCTTAAATTTTGAATTGATCGCGCTAGAAATTTTCGGAGTTATTCCGAAAATACATTTTTCGGTTTTCTTTCTCGTTCAAGATATCTTCTCGAACGAATCAACCGATTTCGACCGGACTGGTGGCGATCGACGTGGTTTTTTGAGGCCAGTTAAGAGCTGATTAGCTTTTGAATTGAACCTTTAAGCCGTTTAAAAAGTTATTCCAAAACCACATTTCTGAAAAAATTATTTTTTTCAGTTTTTGAAGTTTTCAAAATCTATTGATCTGAATCGGTCCAAATAGTTTCAAAATCTAAGTTTGGTCAAGCTCCTTTCGAATGGCATCAACCGCGATGAAATCGGTCAAGCCATTCGCTAAAAAGTTATAAGCGGTTGACATACTTTCACGCTACACACACACACACACACACACACAGTCATCACACACACACACACACACACACACTATCACACACACACACACACACACACCCACACCCACACACACACACACACACACACATACAGACACCGTGACAACCTCGCAGGGGTAGTCAGGGAAGCTTCCTGTGACCTTAAAACGTTGAGATCTGATGAAAACTCGATTTTTGCAAAACGGGGTGAAAACAATAACTTCCCGATTTTTGAAAATCTTCCGATTTTCTTAGCGGGAAGTTAAAAATAGCTTGTTTTATGCTTTTGAGCTCTTCGAGCTCAAAAGTCTTATCAAAGTTCGATGAAACACAATTTTTATAATTTTTCAAACTGTTATAATTTTCGAATGAGTCAACCGATTTTCACGTGGTTGGCGACAATCGATGTATTTTTTGAGCTCTATAAAAAGTAGCGTGTTTTAAGCTTTTGAGCTCTTCGAGCTCAAAAGTGTATCAAAATTGATAAAACACGATTTATTCAATTTCAAACTGCTATAACTTTTGAATGAATGAACCGATTTT
>NW_025404045.1:0-5018 GCF_020080835.1 Cotesia glomerata
CATAGCGAAAAGTTAAAAATTTTTTAATAGTCGGTTTTGAGAATAATGCTGTTCGATTTTTGAAACACTAGTCGAACATCAGTTTATTTCGATCTCCTAGACAAATGAAAATGTGTTTAATATGAAAAGTGATTATTAATAATAATATTTGAATCTTCTTAGAATAAATTATATCTATGAATAAGTGTAAAAAAATTTTTAATTATAAGAATTTAATTTTTTAAATACTTCAACAGGCTTTACAATAATCAATTTATTAATTAATGCATGATTAATTAGTAGTTATGATTGTTTTTTTCTATCATGAGTAAACTTGAAATAATAAGACGGTGACAATTATTTGCTATAAATTATTAATTTTATTAGTTAAAAAAAATGTCGAAGTCAGTGTTCGAAAAATCGAACACTCGGTAGATAATGAGTTGAATGAGGAAAACTCATGAATTACCAGCCAGGCTCTTCAAAGGGTAAAAAAAAATACTGAAAAATTACAGAGACAGAGAATTTTCACCATAGTTTTTCCACGGAAAAATCGTTGAGTTAAGTTAGCGTGGTCAGTTTTTTTGTGAACCGATCTCCAACTTCTCTAGACTTCCGGTTTTTATTGTGTTGCTGACTGTTTCTGCTAAAATAAGTTGCACTATGAGGAGCAACAAATTTTTACTATAGTTTTTCCGCAGAGAAATCGTCAGTTAAGCTAGTGCAGCCGGTTTTTTTGTAAACTGATCTCGAACTTCTCTATACTTCCATTTTTTATATTGTCGCTGACTTTTTCTGCTAGAGCAAGCTGCAGTATAAGCAGCAACAAATTTTTACTAGAGTTTTTCCGGGTAAAATCGTTAGTTACACTAGCATGGCCGGTTTTTGTAAACTGATCTCCAACTTCTCTAGACTTCCGATTTTTATTTTGAGTTGCTTAATTTTTCTGGTTAAACAAGTTGCATCTATGAGAAGCAACAAATTTTTTATCATAGTTTTTCCGGCGAAAAAGTTCAGAGTTAAGCTCAGCATAGCCGGTTTTTGTAAGCCGATCTCCAACTTCTCTTGACTTCTGGTTCTTATTTTAGAGAGCGACTTTATCTCTTAAAATAAGCTGCACCATGAAGAGCAATAAACCTTACTTCATAGTTTTTCTCCACGGAAAACTCGAAAGCTTTCCGTGGAAAACTGGTGGAAAAACTGCCGGCGGATATTATTTATTTTGGGATAACTCAAAATCAATTTTTATGTTTTAAATTTTTTCTTCTTAGCATCTTTTAGCAAACAAATTAGTTAAACAAATTGACCTCTATCTGCTTAATCGATGAGTCCACATTCAGCGATTTCCACGCTATCTCAATGTAAAGTTAGCGTTATTGCCGATTTTATGATCGGTTGGAGCAAAAAATTAATTTTTAGCGAACTAATTAGCAAACAAAAAGCAACAAATTTCGGTGTTTTTTCTTCAATTTCGCTAATTTTACATCGCCATCTGTTTAGACCCAGTCGTACCGCTTTGTGTAGCGTTGCGACTCACTAAAGTCAGGTAGCATGTTACGTTCTCGGAAATTTTGAATTTATTTTAAAAATTAATAAATTATTATTTTGATTGACATCCGAGGTATTTCGTAACAGAAATACCTCGAAATAAGATTTTTCTGGAACGTCAACGCAGCCCAGCAGATTAAACAGTCTACATTATGGGATTTTGGACTGCGTTGATGTTCAACCGATGTAAGGTCACTTGAAATGCAACGTTGCTAAAAATCATTATAAAAACTCATTGTCATAATTATTCTATTGATATTATTCTGTCTTCAGATCTCATCTGAAGCAGTTAGTCCTCGGACTTAGCAGAGGAGCAATTCCTGCTGGTCCGAGGCTGAACTCCGGTTTTTCCTACATTAATAAATTTTTGTTAATTGTTAATCAATTAATATGGAGATTTATTAAAACCTTACCCCCAGGGTGTGAGCGCTTCTTAGCTGTACTCACCCTGGTGGATTTACCCAAAGCGCTAGTTAAAGCGTTTTAGGCGCTCTATCCATCACCTAATTGAGGGCAGGTAAATTTAAAGTTATATCAAAAACTTATAAATTTAAATATAAAAAGTGACCGCGGATAAATTAGTGACACGACCCATCTGGAGTTTATTGACATCCTAATGAGGTCCAAACTTGGACTTCAATAATTTTTAATTAAATTACCCAAAATTTGGTAACGTAACAGGATTTTTTAATTTTTTATTTTATATCTTTTTGTAAAGAAATAAAATTTTTTTTTTTTCAATAGTCTTATGAACGTGGACTTGGCGCAATTTTTTTTGACAGTGAAACTGTTTTTGTTCGGATATAATTATATATAGTCACACATGATTATATATGGAACTGTATATGAGATCATATATAATCATATATGACTATATACGGAGCAATATACAGCCATGCAATATTATATATAGTTTCATATAGTAATTACTTATGCTTCTATATAATTAACATATAAAAAAAAAATTTTTATTTGGAAAAAAAATTTTTTTTTTGGTAATCTAAAAGTTTACAATGATGATAGCATATAATTACGTTTAAATAATTCTGAGAAATACAAAATTTGTTACATTTCCTAAGAGATGTTTTAGTCTCTTCTCCAGGAAAAATGGTCAGATCTGATCCAGATATGAACGAGAGCATGAGTCTTCAGGTCTGATCAGATATGAAAAATGACCAGATGCAGTCGGGCCTGGCCAGGCATGTTCATATCTGATCAGGGCTGTTCATGTCTGACTCAAGTCGAATCCATAAAAAAAAAAAAAAAAAGATTGTTGCCGATGGGGATTTGAGACCATGTACGTTGCACTCTTCAGACTGACCACTTTTTTACCTGTTAGAGCCCAATGACTTATCTTAACTCTAATGTACCTTTTCAAACTACTTTTAAGTAATTTTAAATTTTATACATGACTTATAGTTAACGGAAGTTTTTATACTTAATTTATTAATCATTCATAATTTCCGAATTATAACAGTGGGAGCCAGTAAAAAGACATTTCGCGTCATTGCGTCAAAAAAAAATTTTGTGATAAAAATTTTTTATGTTAAATATTTAACACTTTTTGTGTTAATTCTCTAACAAAATAAATGTTAAATTTCTACACATAAAAGTGTTAAATATTTAACACAAAAGTTTTAACACACAAAATTTTTCTTCTTTGACGCAATGACGCAAGAATTCTTTTACTGCGTATATTAGAAAGTGATTTATTTGGGACTTGGCTATTTATTAGTTTATCCTTCCGTAATTATAATTTTTATTGTTTTCTTTTTAAAATTTGAAATTTTTTATTCAAAACGTAGAGGAAATGAAAAATTATTTGTGTGTTCTACAATTTAGCAGCCTTTACAACACTACTGCAATGGACCAAGGCGTAACTTAAAATAATAGCACAGACACCTTGAAAGGACTTTTATCGCCTATCGATAATCAACTGATATATTTTGGTACATTTTCACGCGCTATCAAACTCAAACTTTTACTAAATAATCTGATTTTTTTTGCGTATTCCATAGAACACAGTAATACATCTTGTGGCCTACAAAGGAGGAATAAGCCGCCATAACGGTTGGCGTGCCGCGAAGGCATCCAATAATGGGGGCCTGATCTATGGGGAACGCGGACTACGACGAGATTCTTGAAATCCAAGCCGTTGCCAGAGCAAGTAGAGCTAACGGGCTTTGCAGACGAAGTTGCGGCCACGATAATAGTAAACAGCGGTAGAAGGAGCCGAACTACCAGTTCGGGAATCCATTGATGCCGCTTGAGACTTGGCTTGTTAAACACCTCACCCGAAACGCGCCAAACAAAAACCCGAGATGGTCGTTTTGACATCGCTCAAAAATGGTATCCAAAACCATTCGCTGTGGACATGGGAGGAACAACACTGACGTCAACAAGGAGGGGGCCCTGTGCTATCTAGGGGAGAAATGATAGACAAGAAACTATCTTCCACCAAACACCTCGGCAGTGCATGCAAGAAAGCCAGCCGGGCGGTGTCTAGCTTAGCAAGAATCATGACCTTACTATGGGACCAAGAACCAAAAAGAGAAGAGGCATTTTGAAAGCAGTCCATTCCGGTACTGCTTTTATGGAGCACAGATATGGGCAGGCATATTAAAGCAGAGAAGACCTACCGGCAAAAGATGGCGGCAGTGCAGCGGCGAGGTGCTCTCAAGTTTGCCTGTGCCTACCGCACGGTTTCTGACGTGGCTGTATTGGTTACTGCGGAAGCCCCGCCCATCGACTTACTAGCGTTCGAGAGAGCAAAACTCTATGACGCTAGAACCAGTGGAGAAAAACTTGAAGAAGGCAAGGGCAAAGATAAAGGTAGAAACGCAGCAAGAGTGGCAGGACCGATGGACATCAGGGGACACGGGCAGAGGGACAGCGCGCCTGATCCCAAACATCAACGTCTGGCTCTGTCGGAAGCATGTGGACACAGGCATCCTTTCTTACCCAGCTATTGACAGAACATGGACAGTTCAACGACTATCTTTTTAAGATGGACCTGCACCCCACGACAACTTGCAAATACTGCCCGGATCAAAAAGACGACGCCGAACACACATTCTTCGAGTGTGTACGGTGGAAGGACTAAAGAAGCAGCACCGAAGAAATCATAGGCACCACGCTTTCTCCTGAGAGCTTGATAGCCTAGATGCTCAGAAAAGAAGATAACTGGTCAGCTGTTGCAGCCTACGCGCAGCGCTTTCTAAAGAAAAAAAACCGCAGAAAAGGACCAGTAACCAGGAGTAGGTCGTCGTGAGCAACATGGACTGGATTGAAGTAATACTTACGAGGTTCCGATTCAGTCAGGTCTGTACCATCTACGGGGGAAGAGAGAATAATTTTTATTTAGTGGGTAAAAATCCCACACTACCGACCATCATCTTTCAATGATAGCGGTGTCTTTGGATGATTTTTTTCGCTTCTCTATATAAAAAAAAAAAAGGTTGACCCTAAAGGCCATCCCTGCAATTTCCCGC
>NW_025404046.1:0-5006 GCF_020080835.1 Cotesia glomerata
TATATATATGTATATATGAAAAAATATATAAAAAATGTATGTGGGTACTCAAGTGAAAGCTTCTTGATGAGCTTTCCATCAGAATGAGCTTATATCTTAAAAATATTTGTTATATATATGCATATATGAAAAATATATCAAAAATACGTAATGGTACTCAAATGAAAGCTCTTGATGAGCTTAACATCAGGATGAGCTTATTTTTTTTTTTGACTTAAGCACGTCAATATTTAAGAAACTACAGTGCAAGTCATATAATGAATTGTTATTTACTGCTAGTAAATAAAACAAGCCAACAAAAGAACAAAATAATAACACAGCAGACTATGATAATAAACTTACAAGGACTTTAGTGAAACGTCTCTCGAGTTCAATGGTATCGGGCATACTGTCTCGGAGTGGACCTAACACTCCCGCTCCTGGTGTGCGGAGGTGGTCCACCCAGACCCCAGCTCCCAAAGTCGGCGTCTGACAGTATCGATACTGGTGCTGGTGATGACCGCTGCTCTTGGATCCCGATGTAAAATCCGGGGTCCCGCATTCCCTCGTCCAGAAGCCTCTCCGTTATCAGGATTAAAGCATCGCGATACTGACCTAAACCCATTGTTGTTCTTTCTATTTAATTTTTTATTTTTAATTTTAAAGTAACTTCAAAACAATATAAATATTATTTATAATCTCAAGCATTTCTTCTAGATTTTTATTTTTCCCTCCTTGCTTTTAATCTCTATCAGCCAGTTTATATTTAGTAATCTCCATATCCATACAATACTCCTCCATACTCTCCTCCCACTGAAACTAGAGGTAGAAAATGTCAGGTCACGCTCAGGGTTCATTGATGCTCTTGCTCATGTATAATATTAATTTTAAATTGTTCATATTTAAAAAATAAATATCGCCATTAGGGTTTATTTTGTTTAAAAAAATGTCCACGTGATTAATGCCGGAGGCACTTTTGTTTTTATTTATTTTTCTTCACTTTAAAAGCAAAAACTTACTTTTGGTTTTTATATTTGTACTGTTGCTTTATTGTTGTAATTATTTTTTACTGGGAGGCTAAGCTTACTCACAGGACACACGCACTTTTACACACCGGATTGTTTGTTAATGCACCATGCAATTATCGGGACACTGTAAACTGTACTGAACACTGAACGCACTTCGACACTGGAGGCTGTGATGCGACTGGCTAATAATACAAACAGAAAGTGCTAGTGCTAGTTATGAAAACTGGTGCGGACGTCGAGACTGGAGGATGTTTCACTAGTTTATTGTCATCGACGCCAGCGACAGCAAAAGCGACTAATTTACGCAAAAAATTAAAAATTACGCGCATGCGCAATGGATTTATGTTGCGCAGTCGATTGAAGTTTTTATTTATATTTTTAAAATATTTAAAAATATTTTTTTTAGTTTTTTGTTAAAATTATTTACTTTATGTATTGTTATTCTTTAAATTGTTTTTAGTTTTAATTAAAATTATTTAATGCATTTTCTCTTTCTTTTTAAAATTAAATTTTTAGTTTATTAGAATTAGTAAGGATATTTTTTTTAAATGAAAAAATGTTTTTAATCAAGTAATAGAGTAAATAAATTTTGTTTTCCAGGATATATTTATATGATGAAAAATATTTAGTGTCATTGCAAAGATCTTGAATTTCGTACCTTTTCAAGGTTTCATTTCATTCTCACTGATGAGTTAATTTATTATAAATAAATATTAAAGGCTACTTTTGGAAGCATATCTCTAGATACATAGTTAAGAGAGAAATGACCTTTGTATCTTGGGAACTAATTGACGCATTTTAAAGATATAAGCTCATCCTGATATTACACTCATCGAGACCCTTTCATTTGAGTACCCGCATCAATTTTTCATATATTTATATATATTATATATATGTATTTATGAAAAAGCCCGTACATGTGAATAGCTTAAATAGAAAGGTACTCGACCTGAGTCAACTATCGAAAATGAGTTTATATCTTAAAAAAAGCTGTCAATAATTAAGAAATGACCTTGTAACTTGTGAAATATTGACATTTTTTTAAGATATAAAGCTCATCTTGATGTTACACTTATCGAGACCTTTCATTTGAATACCCACATCAATTTTTCATATATTTTATATATTTATATATTTTTGCACGCTATACCATATATATGAAATATATATATGTATACTTATATATGGTATTGTAAAACAAGCTATATGAAAATATGCCGATGTGGGTATTCAAATGAAAGGTCTTAATGAGTGTAACATCCAAATGAGTTTATATCTTAAAAATGTCCAATAATTAAAAATTACATTTGTATCTTGTCAGACTATTGACATTTTTGAGAAGATAACAAAGCTCATCCCGATGTTACACTTATCGAGACCGCTTTCATTTGAGTACCCACATCAATTTTTCATATATTTTTAAATATGTTATATATTTCACAAATACCATATATATAAAATATATAAAAAATGCCATGTGGGTACTTGCCAAGCATAAAAGATACTCGATAGTTTAACTTATCGAAAATGAGTTTACTATCTTAAAATGACAATAATTAAGAAATTCTATGCTTGTATCTTGTCAAATATTGACATTTTTTGAAGATATAAGCTCATTCTAACGTTACACTCATCAGAGACCTTTCAATTGAGTACCCACATCAATTTTTCATATATTTACTCATATTTTATATATATTATATATATATATATATATATATATATATATATCTATAACTCTTATATATATATATATATATATATATACTATCATATATGTATATCATATATATATAATATATATAATATATTATATATATATGAAAAAATATATCAAAAAAGCCATGTGAGTACTCAAATGAAAGCTCTTGATGAGTGTGACTTTATCAGAGATGAACTTATATATTTAAAATATATATTATATATATATTTGTACTAAATAAAAAATATATAAAAATGCATGTGGGTACTTTGAAATGAAAGCTCTTAGAGATTATAACTTAGCGGGATGACTTATATCTTTAGAAAACGTCAATATTTACAAAAAGAAAGTACAGTGCAATTTAACAAAAGTAATTATTTAATAAACTAAAATTTTTAAAATTTTATAGTTCACTAGTTACGGCAGTCACGGCGTAGTGACTGCACGATTTTCCAGTATATTTTTAAATGACTTATAATTTTTTTTTAATGACAAAAGAATTTTTTTATAATTTTTATAACAATTAAATTATTTTAAAAACTAAACATAATTTAACACACTATAGTGTTTTTTAATTTTCTAAAAATTTAAAAAAAAAAAAAAAAAGAAATAAAAATAAAAAAATTAATTTACCTTTAACATTTTGTATGAAAATTCAATAATATATTAATTTGTATCAAATTAATAAATAAATTTACAAAATTAATAGAATTAATTTATTAATTTATAAATAAATAAAAATATAAAATTTATCAAAAAGTTTTTTTTATTACCAGAAGATAAATAAGTTCTTCTATGTTACCTGCCATTTTGTTCTATCCACAGCGCATGCGCATATGCGCATGCACAAAAGCATGAGAGACACATCTTTTAGCCAGTCAATAAAATCAAGGGGTCCAAACGGCATAAAATTCTACAATGTCTCCATATTGTTATCACTTTGTTGTTTCCAATCTTGGTTTTTTAAGTGGTGAAAAGAATAAAAATAATTAATTATAAATAATTAAACATGAACAAATCTACCATTCAATTTTTCACGTGGTCGTGTGGACAAAATGGAAATCAAAAACCATACTACCGTAAGCAACGCGGCTACTGGGATAATAAAAATTCAAACCAAGGGTAATGCTCCGACGAATAACAGTAGTCAAAAGAGGAGAAAAATTTAAGCACCAGTGGATCCAGTGACGATTATATTCGCTGGCAATAATGCTTACGCTTCGCCGTTCAACAAAGAGCTTTGCCTTCACCCTCGCTGGCATCTCCACCAGCGGTATCCAACATCTTCGCCGTTTTTCCATGTGCAGAAGCAGGGTGAATTGAAGTTTATGGCCAACATCAGCGGTACTCGCTTGGGAATGAGAGTCCTAGTCATAGTCCACGTGGTCGGAGGAGTTTTAATCAATCTTTTTCTCCGGGTTATAATAATAAATCTTTTTCACCTGGTTTTAATAATAGAACTCCTAGAGGAAGGCATTCCGTAAGTGTTTATTTTTTTTTTATATAATATTAAAATCAATGACTTAAAAATTTTTTTATTTTTATCATCAATTAATTATTGAGCCAGTTATTATACTAAAGTTAGCTCACATTATGTTTTATTTTATGACATTAAAGTTAGCATTTTTAAATAAATAAATTTGCTCGAAAAATTATTTCTAAAATAGACATTTTCTAAAGTAAACTAAAACTAAATGTTAAAAACTAAAATTTAGTACACTAAAATTATTTTTTACATTATTTATTTGTTAAAAATATTCTTAAGGTTATAAAATATCTACTAAATTAATTTTTATATTTATTTTTAAAAAATTGCATTGACAGTTTTTAGTTTTTCATAAATTAAATTTTTTTTCAATAAAAAAAATTCTATAATAATGCAAATTAGCTGTCACTTGACCATTTTTAATTTTTATTTAACAAAAAAAGAATTTTTTTTTTAATTGCATTTTAATTTATTGAATTTTCTAAATGTTAATTCTTTTCTAATTAGTTTTTACATTATTTATT
Source organism: Cotesia glomerata (assembly GCF_020080835.1). NCBI lineage: Eukaryota > Metazoa > Arthropoda > Insecta > Hymenoptera > Braconidae > Cotesia > Cotesia glomerata. The sequence continues at coordinate 4,720 of NW_025404046.1, forward strand.
TTTTTTTTAAAAATTCTTACGGTTATAAAATATCTACTAAGTTAATTTTTATATTTATTTTTAAAAAATTGCATTTACAGTTTTTAGTTTTTCATAAATTAAATTTTTTTTCAATAAAAAAAGTTCTAAAAATTCTATAATATTAAAATTAGCTGTCACTTGACCATTTTTTAATTTTATTTAACAAAAAATTTTTTTTTTTAATTGCATTTTTAATTTATTGAATTTTCTAAATGTTAATTTTTTTTCTAATTATTTTTATATAATTTATTTGTTAAAAAATTCTT
>NW_025404047.1:0-5006 GCF_020080835.1 Cotesia glomerata
AGCGAAGCGGGCTGGGAAACCGCTAGTTTGTTATAAAAGAGACCCAAAAAATCATTTGTTTGATAATTTTAACCTTTATATTTATGTATTTGTACTTTTTGTGAGTTACGTATGGAGTAAATAAGCAAAAAAAAATTAAAATCTCAAATTAACAGAATTCAATTGATTTACAAAAAACAATATCAATATAAAGTATGATTTTTTTGCAATTTTATTGGAAAATATTTGAAATTTTGATTGGTGTTATTTTCATTGCAAATATCTTTGAACCGGTTGATCTGAGGAACTTTGACCTTTAAACGTTTTTTGTAGAGCATGAAATTTCCTATAAGATCTTTCTCTAGGATATTGCGTAAACAAGCCATTCCGAAGTAATTAAAATTCAAATATAAAAAAAGTTTTCTCGTGTTATTTAAATAGAAAAATTACAAATGAATCGAGGCAAACCTTAATATTAATATTAAGGGCTCTAATAGGCGCCAAAATTTTGTTTTTAAATGTACTTTCAACTTTTCAACACCATTAAAAAAAAAATTTTTGTTTTTTTAAACACCCTAATATTTATGTATGTATATATGCACGTATATGTATGTATACACTGGATTAAGCTGTACGATAGGGCCATGTGACAGAAAATGAGTAAAGATACAAATGCCTGTATTCATATTAACGGAAGTATGTTTCATATAAAAGATATCACGTGATGTGGGAAACTCAACTTCAAACTTAAGCCTCGAAAAAAATCTCATGTCAGTTGCTCTCAATATAGAAATATTTATCAATATAAATTGTTACAGTATAATTGATACTGTTAATTTTTTCAAAAAGATATGACGAGTAAATTTATAGTCACCAAAAAATGTTCAATTCAAGTGAAGGTTATGATTTTTTTATTTTTGTTGCAAAAAGGTTTTTGTTGGCCATTTGATTTACATTCTCGGTCAAGTTCACTGCTCGCGAATCAAGCATCATGTCCTGAAGAGCATAACAGTATGTAGATTGCAAGCGACGCTCGTTACGAGTCATTAAACGAAATTACCGAAAGCGTTTAAGCCGGTCTCTATCTCGCGACGAGAGTGATACGACCGGGCAACTTAACCGGTGTGTATAAATTATTGACTCTCCCTTCTTCTGGTCAAGAATAAATGTATCAGTTTATTTCCATCTTCCATCGCTTCATACTAGGTACACTTTTGAAACTTCATTATTATGGATTTATTAAAATTTACCACAACTTGTTATTACTGGGCGTTACAAAGTATTGAACACTAATCACAAAATCTTCGAAAAAAATTGATATTCACAATCTAAGTATACGCAAACATGTTCAGAAACTAATTGTACGGAAAAGTTTTCATTTTTGAAATGAAATGTTAAGGTAATGAAATAATTGATAATGATAATCTTATTTATTGCCGTGAAATAGACGGAACAAGAGGGGCGCGCGTTATTACAGAACTGGTAATTTCATTCAATTTCACATTACATCATTCACATTTGTTTAAGGATGTTTTTACTGCATGAAAATAAATTCTCAAATACGTTTTTAAATATATATTGAAGTAGAAGTTGTGTTTCTCTAGGAGACTTTTTGTTATTTTGAACCAAAATTAGTTTTTGAACGGAGAATATTAAGATTTGTATTTGCCATTAGGCTTATTGTCTTGGCATATAAATAAATAAAAAAAAAAAAAAAATTTGAAAAACGGTTGACCCTACAGGTCATCCCGGCAGCTTCCCGCTATCTCTCTCTCCGAAACAAAAGTCTGAGAAAAGTTTAATTAAACACTATATAACTTTCGAACGAATCAACCGATTATCACGTTCTTAGTGGCATTCAACGCAGTTTTGAAAGCCTCACACAGCGGATCTTTAAGTTTTAATTGATCAAAGCCGCGACTTCCGAAGTAATTCCGAAAAACACTCTTCGGTTTTCTTTTGACAACGATAACTCACAAACGAATCAACCGGATTTTCACGTTCTTGGTGGCGATCGATGCAGTTTTTTTGAGCTCTAAAAATTATTTTATTTCATCAAAAACGATCCGAAAAGGAATGTCGACAGTTATGTGAAAACACTTTTTTTCGAAATTTTTCGTTTTCGATAATTTTCGAATGAATCAACCGGGATTTCGACGGGACTGGTGGCAACCGACGTGGCTTTTGAAAACTTAAGAGCAGAATAGTTTTTGGGATTGATCGGTCGAGCCGTTTTAGCCGTAAAACCGCTAACTTCCCGATTTTTGAAAATTTTAAATTTTCTTAGTGGAAGTTAAAAATCTTGGCGATAAGCCGATTGTTGTTAACAAGATTTTTATATCCTGCTTTAAAATACGCTTTAAACTTTAATAAATTTTGTTTGCATTCTCTCAAATCTGAGTTTCGCCGATTACAAGTAAAGATTCTTTTATGGAGCCTGAAAACTGCGTAGAATGACACCACAACCGCGTGAAAATCGGTTTATTCATTTAAAAAGTTAGTTGCGGTTTTAAAAATTTAAGAAATAGTGTTTTATTAAACTTTTACCAGATTTTTGAGCTCGAAGAGCTCAAAAATCGTAGTAAGTGCAATTTTGAGCGCTTAAATATGAAACAGCGGGAAGTTGCAGGGATAGCCTTTAGGGTCAACCGTTTTTATAATTTTGTTATTGTTTTCAACCCGTTTCCACGAAAATCGAATTTTCATCGAATCTCGACATTTCGAGGTCCTAGAAAGCTTCCCTGACTATTTCCCACCACGGTGTCTGTATATGTATATATATAGTATATATATATATATATATATATATATATATATATGTATGTATGTTTTTTTTGTTTTTTTATAGAGGGGGTCAAATCAAATACATTTACGTATACCAGGACGAGATGTTTGTCCTGGGTATGTCGGACTCGGAAGTCAATATTATTGACAACAATACCGACTAAACATCCTCCTCTCTCTTTCCCCATAGATGTTACGGGGAAGACTGGATCAAGACCGCGTTAGCATTACTTCAGCATATGTATGTATGTGTAAGTGTGTGTGTGTGTGTGTGTGTGTGTGTGTGTTTTAAGAGGGGGGGGGGGAATCCTTTTCATGGATTCTAGGCATAGCTGTTTGGCCTGGATATGTGGCGACTCAACGCAGTGTCATACTAAAACTCGACGCTAGCGCCCCTACCCACTAAACCCTAAACCCCTTTTCCTCTTTTCCTTAATCCCTCATGGAAACCCCTGTCAGGCATTACTTCGTAAGGGGAGGATCTAGCTACTGCTCTTTCTTCTGGTAGCTAAGGTGTTATTCTTTCCTCCTTCTAATTGGCGTCATTCGCTCTTCTTCTTTCTATGGACCGCAGGTCTGAGAGGACTCCCGTGACAAACGTGTTTGTGGCGTTCTAGGCAGCCTCTGATGACAGCATTGCTTCTACTATTGTCTCTGGTCGGATTTTCCTCTCCAGGATATTCTCCAGCTCATCTCGCTGTGGGTAAAAACGTGGGCACTCAAAGAAGACGTGCTCTGCATCTTCATTGACTCCTAGGCAGGACGGGCACTCGGGGGAATTATCATGCTTAAAGCGGTGGAGATACGCCCGGAAACAGCCGTGTCCTGATAACATCTACGTAAGATAATAGTTGACCTCACCGTGACTCCGGTTTAGCTAAACGTTGATCCTTGATATGAGACGATGCGTCCACCTACACTTCACTGTGGCATCCCACTGTAGTTGCCATCGACTTATGCTCTTCTGCCGTTCTTCTGTTCTAAGCTCCTCAGCGCTTAGTGAGGTTGACTTCTTTCGTTGGTAAAGGATCCGTCTTTCCTCAGCTAAGACTCTAAGAGGCAAAGTTCCGGATATGACACACACTGCTTCCATAGATATTGTGCGGAAGGCGCTTGCTACTCTTAAGGCACTCAGACGGTAGACTGGTCCAGCCTCTCTCCATGATTCTTGCTTCTCTAGTGCGTCTGCCCAGATAGATATTCCGTAAGTGAGCATTGATGTTACTACAGATAATAACAGTAGTCTTCTGATCTGTTTTGGGCCTCCGACGTTTGGCATCAGTCGTGCTAAGCTAGCTACCACTGCTGATGCTTTTGCATTCACGTGTTCGACTTGCTGCTTAAAGTTGAGTCGGGCATCAAGCATCACTCCCAGATATCGGATATATGGTTGTGATGTGATTTCTTGTTCCCCGATTTTCAGCTTTATAGTCTTTATCACTTTTCTGCTGGTAATAAGCACAGCCTCAGTCTTCTGTTTAGCCAGTTGTAGATTCATTGAGTCCATCCACCGGTTAACTTTCTCAAAGGTGATACCGAACATGTGGTTTATCTCATCTAGGTGTTTAGCAACGATTACGACAGCTACATCATCTGCATATGCAACAAGATTGACACTTCTTGGAAGAGTCAGTCTCAGCAGGCCATCATACATGACATTCCACAGAAGTGGACCCAGAACGGAACCCTGGGGTACACCTCCGGTAATATCATACTCTTTTGGACCATTCTTCGTGTCGTATCTCAGGATTCTGTCCGTGAAGTAGCTAGCCACTATCCTACGTAGGTATCCTGGTACGTTTTCCTCTTCCAGGGCTTGCATAATGCAGTCCCAGTTGGCTCAGTTGAAGGCATTTTTGATGTCCAAAGTGGCCACCAGGCAGTACTTCTTCGCTCTACCCTTCCATCTGATCCCTTCGATTGTCTCCTTGGCCGTTGCAACAACCAGATTGATTGCGTCCAGGGTTGATCGTCCTTTCCGAAAAACATACTGGTTATCTGCCAGGAGTGGATCGACAACTGCTTCTATTCTTTGGTGGATTATACGCTCAAATATCTTACCTGCCGTGTCTAACATACAAAGTGGTCGATAAGATGACGGTTCTTCTGGTGGCTTTTTCCCTTTGGAAGTAGTACTAGTCGTTGCTGCTTCCACTTCCGAGGGAAAATCCCTTCTTGAGGCATGTGTCGTAGACGTCCAGGAACAATGATGGCACTGCTTTTATAGTTGTTTTTAAAGCAAT
>NW_025404048.1:0-5000 GCF_020080835.1 Cotesia glomerata
AATATTATTAGAATAAAAACTTTCAAATGAATTTTTGAACAGAAACATCTATAGGAGTTGCTTTTATAATAAAAACTCAAATTTGTCTAAATTTCCTTTTGAAACTCAGAGAATAAATTGAAATTTTTCGAATTATTGATCAAAAACTAGAAAAATTGATATGCATTGATGTTTGACGATGAATATCTCGTAAACGCTCAACTTGATCGAAAAATCATAAGAGACCATTTTTATAGAGCAGTAAATTTCCTACAAAACTATGAGTTTCATCATTCATAATGATTTTTTTTCATTGAGTTATAAAATTCATAAGAAATAAAAAATTTTCCCAAAAATAATCAAACTTTAACCGTTAATATCTCTTAAACGGTTGGGTTTACGAAAAAATCGTAAGAGACCTTTTTTGTAGAGCATTCAATTTCCTACAAAATCTAAGGAACAAAATATTTTTTCAAGTAGTTGGAAGCGAGATATAAATTTTTCTATCTGATAATAAGAAAAAATAGAAAACTGTAAGAAGGAGGACTTTCCCGTTACAATTAAGAACTCATGCTTGGAGAGGCTTTCTTAGAGGTGTCTAGGAACCTATTTTTCAGAGTACCAAACGAAAAAAAAAATATTCTTTTTTTTTGAATCACCCTAATATATATATATTAGGGTGGGCCAAAAAAAACTTTTAATTTTTTTTTCTTTAGCTACCGCGAAAATATCGTCCAAGATGACGAAAAAAAAATTCTGGTAGAGTTTAAGCTCTTAATATCAATATCTAAACGTGTCACATGGTGATTTTTGATTTCTCATTTAAATAACACGGGAATTATTTTTTTTTTTTTTTAGAATTTTGATGTATCTCAACGGGTTATTGTGTAGCAAAAATAAGTAGATATTTTTGTAGGAAATTGAACGGCCTACAAAAAAGGTCTGAAATAATTTTTCGCTAAGTCAACTCGGTTAAAAGTTATTCGCAGTTAAAATTCAACTTAAAATAATATACGATGACTTTCACAATTTTTTATACTTTTTATCACTAAAACGGCTTAAAATCATAAAACAACATATTTTTCGTGATTTTTCTCGTTTTTACTTCCCAAATTTATTGAGAAAAATTTATGTTATATGATAACCTATTCCCAATACGGATTGCGGGGGGTGGATGTTAACAATGAAAATTTTAAATTTACTAGCTATAGTTCCTACAGACTTAATTTGGTAGTAGTCTTTTATTGGTCATGTCGAGATCATCTCAATATGGATTTCAATAAATTCTACTTCCTTTTCTGTGTACAGAATTAAAATTTGATAGAACCTCAAAAGAAACAGGAAATTCCAGAAATGGCCTCCAGGGTCAACCGATTTGAATATTTTTTTTTCTTAATAATTAGATATCAGCTAAAAACAAATTTCGCGATAGTTGACTTCATATGCTGACTGTGTCAGAGAGATGTGTAGAATAGAAAAAATGTTCTTGTTTATAAACTAGGACTTTTTGAGACATGAAATTTAGGATGAGTCTATAGGGTTTCAATGAAATTTTCTAAAAATTTCCTTACAAAAATCATCTCTGGCAGCAGGGGAAAAGTCATTGTAAAGTTTTCAAAACTTAATATTAATGATAGTTATTCAGTCAACGGACTAAGAATTTTACATACATGCATGGAAATAAAATGTTATTTTTGCTGATCACATAAACCGATAAATTTTTCTTATTGCGAGATCGCGGGTTTTGTAACAGATGAAAAATGAATGCATTTCTCCAAACATTTGATATATAAAAAATACCACCTATTAATCATTTAAATAGAATTCGTAAAAACATGTTAAATTTATTATAAAAGTTAAATTTATTTTATATAAAAAAATTGATGTCACTGAAAAAATTTTTGAATAATAGAAAAATTATTTCGCATTTGAAGCTAGATAGATTTCGGGCAAACTTCACTTATGAGAGACTTACAATAATCCTTTAACTAAAACTTTCAATGCTCCATTTGGAAATTCTGTGCAAAATCAAAAACAATAATTCAATTAAATTTCAGAGTCTAGATCTAAAAATGCAATTTCTACAAAGCGCTTCCTAGCGAAGCAAGCGGGTAATAGCAAATTAATAAATAATAGATGTAATCGCATAAAAATCTTAACAGTAACTTCCGGACTACATGTGCGAAAATCAGTTTTCAACGATTTTATTCGAATTGTACAGTGCTATATGACATAAGTTTTCCTCAATAATTTTGGGAAGTTAAAAACGAGAAAAATCATGAAAACTTTATTTTGCTTTTATGATCCTTTAAGCCGTTTTATTGTTAAAAAGTATAAAAAATTGTGAAAGTCATCGTGTATATTATTTTAAGTTGAATTTTAACCCTCGCGAATAACTTTTAACCGAGTTGATCTTTAGCGAAAAAATTATTTCAGACCTTTTTGTAGGCTGTTCAATTTCTCTACAAAAATATTTACTTTCTTATGCTTTTTGCTGCCACACATAACCCGTTGAGACATACATCAAAATTCTAAAAAAAAATACCATTCCCGTGTTATTTAAATGAGAAAATCAAAAATCACCATGCATGACACGTTTAGATATTAGATATTAAGAGCTTTCTTAAACTCTACCAGAATTTTTTTTTCGTCATCTTGGACGGATATTTTCAGTGGTAAGCCTAAGAAGAAAAAAATTAAAAGAAGTTTTTTTTTGGCCCACCCCTAATATATATATATATATATATGTATATATATATATATATATATATATAGCAGCATAGCAGCGGGCATATATATATATATATATATATATACAGAGTGTCCCAGAAGTAAACGGACGCCATATGTAAGAGCGCATCTGATAAACAAAAATAATTCTGAGACTGAAAAAGTCACTTAGCCATTTTTAATCAGACGCATGAATAATTAATATTAATTAAAATAACGTCGCTTTTATGCGTGCTCGGAGAGAGAGAGCACTAGTGTCAAGTCAAGTTTCAACGAAGACGCTTTGCACGTGTAGCCTCTTATAGTATAAGTAAATATGTGTGGCACTCACGTTCGCTAGTTAGTCATACAGTTAGTTGCAAGTTGTCTTTTTGTTTTGGCACGCCATATTACCTTACTGGACACTGGCGCTCTCTCTAACAAATAAAGAGAGACGTTATTTTTAATTAATAATTAATTATCTGTGCGGTTAATTTCTGAAAATGGCTAAGGACTTTTCGTCTCAAAATTATTTTTTTTTCATCAGAATGCTACAATGGCGTCTCCTCGTGACTTTTTGGGACACTCCTTGTATATATATATAGGCAGCATAGTTATATATATATATAAGCATATATATATATATATATATATAATAAGAAGGACAATAATTTATGCCTGCTTGTGTTGCTTTGGTATCGATGAAAAGCTTTGGATTTCATGAAAATTTGTCCAAATAAATATGAAAGTTTGTAAAAATGCTAATGAATATGGGTCATTCCACCAAATAAGAACATTTTTACGGGGCGACCCTCGCGGTTTATGTTTAAAATTTATAGAGGTGTTCTCTATAATAAGAAATAAATTCCCTACAAGTTTTCAGCCCTTAATATGCAGCGGTTCTTGAGTTATGATTTTTTGAAATCTTTGAAAAAAATTTTCTCTTAACTTTTTATTAATTTTTCTCTGATGAGGAAAACTTTTTATTAAAAATCCACTAAAAAATCTTATCTTGTGGGAAAAATTTCTCAGCTTTTGAATGAAAATATTCATTTTATCATAAACACATCAGAAGACCCTTTTGAAATCCAATTAAAGTGGGAAAATTGATTTTTCTCGATGTACGGTGGCAAGGTAACATCCACTTTCAATTTTTTTCTTGAAAGATCAGAGTTTTTTACACAAAATATATGGTTTTCACGATGTGCATATTTTTGTTCAATCACAATTAAATTAAACGTTATATCCGCTAAGTGTTGCATTATTTATCGGGATAGTAAAATAATTTTCTGTTAAATATTTAAAATTTCAAACTGCTCGTTAAAAAATTGAGTTTATACGATGCAGATGGCGTTTACAACTACGATTCCATTTTTCTTATTTAGGATGTAATTTTCCAAAATTTGTAAGAAATGCCGATTGGATTATGGAAACTTTCAATCAATTTATAAAAATTTATTGAATAAGAATTGATTTGTACACCTAAAGAATCGTGCTTCTTCAGAAGTTGTAATAGATGTCCAAACAATGAAGAAATTGCCACTGGCTTTCATGCATGCGTTTAAAGAATTTGATGCAAATGAAATCTAATTTAAAAATGTGGACATCAACCGATCGATGTACCATTGTAAACGTTATTTCGGATTCCGATGACTTTATTGGATACTCTTAGCACGACGTAGTTTGAGAAACTTTTAAAGCATGATTTTATAGTAAAAATGCAGCGTCGGTTTTTCCTTAATGCGAAATTAAATTTGAAGAGTGGTAAATTAGGCGGTAGTTTTAACTTGATAGAAAATTGCGTTTAGTTGTGCACCCTGCTTAAAATTTCCAATAGGATCCCAGGTCAAGTGAAGCGATAAAAGCCACTTAGAAACCTGCATAAATTTTATTGGTTTCTAAGTGGCTTTTGTCGCTTTTTGGATGGGATCTTATTGGAGCTTTTCAACAGGGCAGGAAGCTGCTCAAGGCTATCATTGGAATAATGACCAAGCTACTATATTTCAAAATGGTGGCTTCATTAAAACGAAAACATACTATTAAGCATTTAGGCTTAGTTAGGTATCTTAGATTGCCTTAAACATGACACAGTTTTGATTTATTTATTTCAAGCAACAATTGATTTCTTTTTAAGAGAAAAAATTTGCTGTTATTGAAAGGATTTTTACTTCTCAGATGGAGCACTTCAGCAATTTAGGAAATAAAAAAACATTTACTAATTCTATGTTATCACATTATGCTGACTTTAGAATCATCGTTGACTGAGTATTTTTTTGGCGATCGTCCATGGAAAAGGACCATGCGATGGGCTT
>NW_025404049.1:0-4999 GCF_020080835.1 Cotesia glomerata
ATACAGGCCTGTTGTAGGATGCGTTCGCGTTGGACACTTTCGCGCTGTAAGCACATGTATATAGATATCGATCACCGTATAATGTGCTATATGAAGTGGGTGCTGCAAGCGTTCAAAGCGTCCAACGTGGAGAGTAAGCCGCAATATATTTAATATGTCCGATTTCGTTTAGTAACAGAGTTATTGTTGTTATTTTATTATTATATTATGTTCATAATATTGCTATCATATTATATTAATTATTAAAATAATAATAAATTTCTGTATTAATTATTAATAATAATAAATTTCTGTATACGTTATTACGTTCTATAGTATGAAATACAGCCGTATTGTATCTATCTATAATTAATCCCGTTCTACATAGTACGTTTCGCGTGCTATAGTTAATTGCGTGCTATAGTAAAACCTGCTCTTTTCTCATCAAAAATATCCAGGATCTAAAGAAAGCTTGGCGTTGCTTTATAGATTTCGGCTAGTGAATTTATCGAATTTTAATTAAAAAAAAAGAATTGTAACTGGGTTGGTTAGCCCTGTCCAATTGGTCACCCTTTCCTCTTTGAAAAAGGGCGCCACTGGGATTTTTATACTCCGGTGTCCCAGAAACCAGGGGAGCATGAGAAGGAAAGATCGGGTCGTGAGAAGTTGAGAAAGGCTGTAAAGTAATGCTGAGAAACAATTATTAACCAATTAACAGATTCAATTATTTATTTAATATAAACAATTTTAATTCTAACAAAATTTCTTAAAATATTGCCCTTAAGAATTAACTTCTATCCATCACTAGAATTTGAGAGACCTCTCACCTACGCAGGCACTTGCCCAAAACTTACCCAACTAAATATCATTAAATTCTTTTAAAAACATAGATCATTACGCATCCTATCTTGCTTGAATTTCTTAACTCAACACTTAGACTTCATTACGCATCCTATCTTCTTAATTTTCTAATTCACTTTTTAGACCATTACGCATCTATCTTCAATTTTTCTAATTCAATCACTTAGACCCTTACGCATCTATCTTTAATTTCCCTAAATTCAATCATAGACCATTTACGCATCTAGATCCTTAATTTCTTGAATTTAATCATAGACCATTACGCATCCTAGATTCTTAATTTCTTAAACCCTCGTCCAACTGACGAAATAACAAGCTCAACATATTTTGCAATAAAAACTTCTTAATTATTCAATTATCACAGACTAATTTCACATAAACAACCTCGTCTACCTGACGGAATACCATATAATACCATAATTACCTAACTTCCATATAAAATCGTCCACCGACGCTAACTTCATTCTATAGAGTTCTCTACTTTATTCATACATGTAATTACCAATAAAACTGAATCTCAAAACTTCGCATTTTCCAAAATTGCCAAAATTACGCCTAACAATTACTTAACACAAAATTCCGACCTTCGATTTTTAATTCATTAAATTCATTAATACATCTTCTTAACTAAATTCATTTTCAACTTACTTGCTCAAGAATTTTCTACTAAAGTTATCAATCAATTTATTCTGCTATTTTTGATTTATTTCATTTCTTGATCTCCACTAAATAATCTTTAACCACTCACTACATAATTTTTCTTAACAAGTTCAGTAATCATTTTTTAAATTCACTAAATTTCTCCAATAAATACATTCAGCTAAATTAACTAAGAATTAATTAAATTTAGCCCACCGGCCTAAATTTAATTTAACACAATTTCTTAAATCCAACTCTGTAATTCTAAAGCGTCTCAAGCAAAATTTACAACAAAGCGTAGAACATTATGGAATGACCTTCACTAACTTAATTTCAATTTGTAATCCTCCTTAAATAAATTCTAAGCGATATTTCTTAATTAAATTCTGTCTCGAAAATTCTTAACTAAAATTAATTTATTACCTTAATAACAGGCCTATAATAAATTACTAATAAATTCTTTACCAATAAATTAACAATTTGTCCGCATTAAACATATATAAAAAGTTCAGCAACAAAACTAACTACTTGACCTTGACAATAGAAACTAAAATTACGAATTCATTCTAATATGAAAATGACCGCTCGAGAAATTAAATTTAATTATTTTGGCCTCTTAATTAAATCAGTAATCCATCTGGTCTACAATAATCGAAAATACCTGGAGGCACAATTGTGTTTTATTCAACGACGACTGATACTCCGATCCAACTTGGCGGGCTTAGCTGCTTGGCGTCTTGATAAAAAAATCTTGAACAAGGGGTGCGGCAAGGGTTATTCAATTCCAAAAAATGCCCCGATAACTCCCTCAGCAGTTTGCTCTTTATTCTCGATGTCCAAATTTGCACTCTATTGACTTAAACTGATCCTCAACAAGGTCACTGATTCACTAGGGCAAAAGGCCACTGGCTTCCAGAAGGGAAAAAGCCATCGATGTCCCTCCTGTCGGCTCTTTTTATAACCCTCCAACTCCGGCTCTCGAACTTTCCTATTGTTTATGCCCGCTTTATTTGGCGGGGACTGTAGTAGGGACTTTCAGTTAGTACGCCCGGTGACAAGTCGAAACTACTTGTCAAAAATCAAAAGGTAAGGAAAGCCTTTGACCTACCGTGCGTTAATTAAGTGGGTCGATAGCATGACCCAGGGAAGTTCGATTTTCCCTGTTACAAAATAATGACTAGTGGACTATAAATTGATTAAATTAGCAATTCACACCATATAGAATACATATTTAATATCAATTGCATCAAACAGTCAGTTAAGGTGGTTTAATAATTTTTCAAACCTCCGCAAATGGACCGTTCTGCTTACGGTAAACACATTCGGTAGTCTGGCGCTCCGTTTACAACGGGATTTTTTAGTTGGACCTTGGCATAGATTCTACCAGATATGTGGATTTATACTTTACAGCGTGGTTTGCAAAAGCGAAGCCGGTTGACACGTGGTTGAACACTCTGCCGGCACTGAAAAAGCGGTGAAAAATAATGCACAAATAGCACAACTTATCTGTAACAAACTAAAGCGAATTATTAACAATTAATTTAAGCAAATTGAATTATTAAATAAGCGAAAATGCGGTTTATTAACGAAAAGCGAAAGTAAAGAAATACTAATGGCGACTTGATGCAGCGAAAGAGATAATAATAGTTCGTCTTCTTCCTCGTTGACTTGGGGAAGAAGGCCGTACCGCATGTCTAGCGGGAGTGATCAGCCAAGCCAAAAACTGAGGTCAGTCCATGGCGTGATCAAGAGGCTGATTTTCCATTGGCGGTTCCGTTTTGCGGGAACTAGCAGTGGACAGGTGCGTCTCTTGCCCAATTTGGGAGTCTCCCAGGAGCGAGTTATCCGCTACTGGGCGCTTGTTCACCGAACAGATTTCATTATTAATATAATTATATTAACATTTATCTAAGATATGCTTTTAATAAAAAAAAATTAAATCTTATAATTAAGAAAAAACATATATTAAACTATATAAAAAATATGCATTATAATTTTTTATTTATACAATTAAAAATTATGTTTTTTTAAATATTATCTATAACAATGAATTTACTTGAAAATTAAAATATTTATTTTTACGTTTATAATAATTTACACTTCTTGAGATTTTATTTTTTGTTACCATGTCAGATCTACTATATCAACTGGAACTTTTTTTTCAGTCGATAATGTCAGTTGATTTTTTTTGAAAACGTTACGTTGATGAAACCTCACACTTAGAATCTTTTCGCGATATTGAAACATTACATTTAATAATATTTACGCTTTTATTGGTTTTACATTGCAGAAATATAACGTTCTTAACAGTGAATATTCTCTATACATCACGTTTTCCCCGAATCAACTATTCGATATATCACACGTTTAAAAAAAATATTTTTTTATATCAAACATAACGTTCAACAAACATTCCGTTTATGATTTCAGTCGTTACAGAGATAGCAGTTTCATAGAAATTCAACGTTTTCGAAGGTATTAATTCGGACTAAGTTGAGGCATCCGAATAAATAACTGAAATAAATAACTTGAAATTAATAAATAAAAAATAAATATAAAAATTATAAAACTCAAATCAATAAAAATAACAATATTTGATCAAAATAACAATAAACAAAAATCCAAATTCAAAAATTTTCCCCGTTGATTTTTGGTCTATTAAGGAGACCGGGTGGTCTAGCGGTCTAAAATTTAAGCTATTTTAAAAATTTTATTTCTATATGAAGGTAATGACCAATCCTTTCAAATTTTTTAACACTTATTTTATTACTTATGAACTACACAAAAATGAAAATTAAGACAAAAAAATTTTTTTTAAATTGGAAAAAATGGCGCTGAAGTTCCCCTCTCCAAAAAAAAATGTACCTGACAACCTCGCGGGGATAGTCAGGGAAGCTTCCTGTGACCTTCAAACGTCGAGATCTGATGAAAACTCGATTTTTGCAAAACGGGGTGAAAACAATAACTTCCCGATTTTTGAAAATCTTCGATATTCTTAGCGGGAAGTTAAAAATTAGGAAAATGGTTGACCCTGAAGGCCATCCCTGCAACTTCCCGCCAATTCTATACCTAAACACTTGAAATTGCACTTATGACGTTTTAGAGCTCTTCAAGCTCATAAATACAATTTGTATATTATTTTGAGCTCTTCGAGCTCAAAAAAATAGTTTTTGTATGCTTCTGAGCTCTTCGAGCTCAAAAGTTTGATAGACATTTGATAAAACACTATTTTTTTAATTTTCAAATCGCGATAACTTTTGAATGAATGAACCGATTTTCACGCGGTTAGTGGCATTCGACGCAGTTTTTTAAGCTTCATAAAAAATCTTTTAGTTTATATAGACAGAACGGAAAACTTCAGAGTAATTCCGAAAAAACACTTTTTTCGGTTTTCTTTCGTCAACGATAACTCACGAACGAATCAACCGATTTTGGCCGGATTGGTGGCGATCGACGTAGTTTTTTGATGTTAAGAGCTAAATAGTTTTTGGAATTGATTAGTAAAGCCGTTTAAAAGTTA
>NW_025404050.1:0-63384 GCF_020080835.1 Cotesia glomerata
ATATCCTCCGACATTCAAAGAATTTATTAATTACATATTATGTCAATGGAAAATTGGGGCGAAAATAAACGAACACTGGATCCCAGTTAACAATTTATGCACTCCTTGTCAAGTTAAATTTGATCTGATACTCAAAGTTGAAACTTTGAACGTAAGAAATCCATATAATTGATTAAATAATTAAAAACTAGAAAGCTTCAGATGATTTAAAAATTTAACTTCACAATTAAAAACTAATTAACTTATAAAAATTTTTACTATCTAAAGTTTAAGATTATTTCTAAATTATCTGAAACACTTGAGTGAATTCTAAAAATTTTAATCATGATAAAAAAACAATGAAAATCAAAAATTCTTTTATTCGCAGGAAGATCAAAATTATTTAATAAACCAAGCAAAGATACAAAATATTGTAAAACCAACTTGGAAAAATCCATCACGAAATGAAACAACTAATGTCTTAAAAGATGAATATTTCTCTCAACTAGAACCAGAGCAAGTATCTCTGCTCATGAATATGTTCAAGTTAGTCATTTTTATAAATTTATTTTAATTATTGAAATCTAATAACAACTAATTAAATTTATTCGAATTCCAGATTCGACTTAGAGCTGTTTGGTTACTCAGCAAAAGATTACGAGAAATATTCTACAGGAAGTGAATTTTCACTTTCCAATTTAACATGTAAAACAAAAAATGAATTCATTGATTGAAAATTTAATTACCTTTTAGAATTATTTTCAAGATTAACTCCTATCACCCACTTGTCATCAATAATCCTTTGCCAAACATCAGTGACGATCAACGGCTCCTGAAAATCTTCGGTCATTTTTTTCCTCTTGATAACTGGTTCATTATTCGCATCATAAAGCTGAAAAATAACAATTAATTAAAATATCAAACAATTGAAATTAATTAATTTATTAATGAGAAATAAATTTGATACCTCATCATCATCATCAGAACTTTCGCTGTCAATAACGTACTGACATTTTCTGTAAAGCTTCTTAACAATTTTATCACCAAGAGATTGCACATTTTCCGTTTCATTTGTGACATTTGCGATACAATCTTTGACGTCATTTAATTGTTTCATTAAATGATCGTCTATGGGGTTATAACTACAAGATATTTCTTTATTACCCCCCGGCTCGTCATCGCTTACTTCGAATATGTCTTCATCTTCCTCAAAATCCATCTTTTAATTTTCTTCTTTCTTTTGGAAATTACTGATTTTTGCACTTGAAATTCTCAACTCACTTTTAAATAGTCAGCACGCTTTTAACTTATATCAACACATGAGTAACGTAAAATAAAATTGGCGGTTTCAACAAAAATAAATAATCAGCTGATATTAGTTGCGAATAATTGATACTAGAGGCGTTGTATGACAAATTAGTTTTAGTTTAGCCGGACATATTTGGGTTTCGTTTGACCTTCGGTCATTTTCGGATAAAATCGTTACCAGCCAAAAAATTCATTTAAGTAGTAGCATGCATCTTTCATATCAATACAGATGTAATATTGAAAGTAGCAAGTAGCTAGAAATCAAAAAACTATTTATACTTTTGAGTAACTTAGAAAAAAAAAAAAACATTCTTTAAATGCCCATTGTTGTCAGTATTATGGAATTATTGACGATGATTAAACATGTATAACTCAACTGTTTGTCCGTGGATTTTAGAATCAAAAAAGAAAATAAATTTTTTTGCAATCAAAAAATTCTAAAAAACAAAATGAATGTACAGAGTATATAAATTATGGATGTATGACATTTAGTTAAACAGATTAATTAAATCAAAACTAACAGACATCAGACAATTTTTAGGTTTTGTTAAGTAAGTAATGAAAAATCGAATTTCATTTACAGAAATTTTGAACAAATGCAAATGCAAATTTTTTTAGCATTAATTTGATTGATATAACAAAAACCAAAAAATGGTGAAATATATGCTGATTTCAAAATCATTATTTAAAAATTAACACAAACCTCAGCAGAGAAATACTATGTAGACGGGTTGAACATTTTTGGCTAGTCATTATCAATAATCCGCTATATACTTCTTTATCGAATCATCAAGAATGGAGAAGATAAAGCTCTTTCGCCTATACCATGGATTAACATTCACCTTTTTTAATATTATATTTCTCAGCTTCTGCAAAACAACTCGTCCGTTTACCTAACAATCGATACTTCGAACTTAATAATAATCGGTCACTGAATACTTTAATAATATCGATTTAAAAAATTTGATAATGAAAAACTACAAAAACTAAGCACACTTATTTAAACTAATTTACTAAATAATAATTCACCAATAGCTTAACATTTACTCTTTAAAATTCATTTGGTTGACAAGAAACTATTTAAGGGAGATAACAATAAAAATTTATTGCGTGATCATTTATACAATTGAAAACCTGAAACAAATAAGTAATAAATATATTAATATCTTAGTTTCAATTAAATTAAATATCAAATTACTATTTAAATATCCTGCTTTCATCATGCTGGCGCTGTAAACAAATTCTGTGAATGGGGAGTAGCAAAAAATTTTAAGTTCTATTGTTAAGTATAGGAATTTTTCTATCATAAATTTTAAGGTATAGACGAATTTATAATCACCGGAAATTCCCATGGAAAAGCCTACAAAACTTTTAGTACCGTTCTGTTAGTCTAGACATACCGAGAAAAAAAATTACTTTGTTAAAATAAAATAATTAAAAATGATAAAATTCGAATTCTTTTCAATAATTTCAATTCTTTTTTGTTTGTATATGTAGATATACAGTTTGCATAGAGTGACCGCTTCTTAATTCTTTTCAATTAGTATTCTTAACCAGGGATAAATTTACGTTAAATGTAATGGTCACTTGGAATAAAATACTGAACGTTTTGGAATATTCTTTACAAAACTGGGGAACTCAGAGATCTTCGTTTATTACTTTTTATTGTCATATTCTTCAAAGAAACTTATTTTCTAAAACGTTCACTAAAAAAAGGGATTACTCGAGTACCTAAGACTAGGTCATTAAAGCCAGACATCCAGGTGGGCTGCAAATGACCTGGGAACGTCAAGGGTCACCGTGACGTCATTTCAGCATGGTCCCATTTTGCCAACTCGAGAAGGGATGCTAGCTGAAGACAAAAGTTGTAGAGCCGCGCGCAACTACCCCCACTACCCTCTGGGGACTCTCCCACTCCAAAAGCACGAACATCTCAACCAAAGAAGTCGAACACCAAGGAACAAGAAGACACTTATCAAAAAGTAAGACTGTAGTGCTCCACGCGAATATTTTCTTCTACGAAAATCAGTGTCGGTACTTTTTATTTTGTAACCTATTGAATAATAAATAATAGATTTGCGCGCAAGGCAAATCTAAATTTTACTAAAATAATCTGAGTATTTTAAATTCATTAAACATATATTATTCATTTTAAATTATTCAAATTTAAATCTACTTTACCGCCGTTATCTATTTACTACGAGTTGAACGCCCTACCGCGTTCCAACGGGCGAACTAAAAGAACAACACTAAAAAAAACAACTCTCAATAAATTTACTATAGTCAATTTGGGGCTAGTGAGTACAGTGAGTGCATTACAATCAAGACAATCAGTTGAGGCAACAAGTAATAACAACAAAAATACGTCCAGTAATATCTATAAAATATTTATATAAACTTTGATATTATTTAAATATTATTAAGTATTATACATTTACAAACTGTACTATTATATTTTAAAATTGAGACAAGACTACTTTCACATTTTATATATTTCTATTAAATTAAGGTAAAGTAATCGTATTAAATTTTTTGGTTAGAATTTAAGAATTTATAATTATTGTCACTTGATTAATAATTAATTAATATCAAATTTTAGTTAGCACAATGGGTAAACACGAAGTAGGAACACCAAAATACATTGCCAACAAAATAAAATCTAAAGGACTCCAAAAACTACGGTGGTATTGTCAAATGTGTCAAAAACAGTGTCGAGATGAAAACGGGTTTAAATGTCATACAATGTCAGAATCTCATCACCGCCAATTGCTTCTATTTTCCGATAATGCAAGTAAATACATGGACCAATTTTCTCGTGAATTTTCTGATGGTTTTTTGAATCTATTGAAGCGTCAGTTCGGTACCCGGAGAGTTCTGTCAAACCGTGTGTACCAAGATTACATCACAGATCGTCAACATATGCACATGAATGCGACTCAGTGGTTGAGTTTGACGGCTTATGTCAAATGGCTAGGTCGCACAGGAAAATGTGTTGTTGATGAAACGGAGAAAGGCTGGTACATCACCTACATAGATCGAGATCCGGAAACTCTGGCTGCCGAAGAGAAGAAAGCTAAGAAACAGAAAATGGATAAGGATGACCAGGAACGGCTGATGGATTTCATAGAGAAGCAAGTGGAGAAAGGCAAAAAAGAAGAAAATAATGAGACTGAAGAAATTACGCCGCTCATACGCTCTGAAGAAGATGGTCCTTTGGTACTGGATATTAAGCTGAAACCTAAACCTTCTTTGCTGATGGGGCCGCCTTTAGGGTTACCCAAAAAGTCAGTTTTAAAAATTAAAAATGAACCTGAAGACTCTGATAATATTAGTATCAGTGATTGGAATGGAAATGATCGCTCCCGGGAACCAAGTGAATGCAGATCGACCATAAGCTGCAAGAGAAAATTTGAAAAAGACGAAGATTCTAGTCAGGTTAAGGATGCTCCAAATAGACCGTCAACATCTCAAGGCTGGTTGCAAGAAAATTTAGTGGTAAAAATAATAACCAAAAGTCTCGGATCAAAGTATTACAAAGCTAAAGGCGTAGTACAGAGTCCTGTGCTCGAGTCTGGATTTGTTGGGAAAGTAAAATTGACATCTCCGGAAGAAGTTGAAGGACATGTTATTAAGTTGGATCAAGAACATCTGGAAACGGTGATTCCTGCTATTGGAAAAGAAGTATTAATTATTCAAGGAAAATACCGCGGATCTGTAGCTACGGTAGAGAAAGTGCGGGTTGAAGACTATGCAGTCGACGTCAATATCATTGAAAATGATAAATATGTTAAGAGAATTCCTTATGAATCTATATGTAAATTTATAAAAAAAGATTAATTTTATAAATGAAATAAATTAATGTAATTTATTATAACAGTTAAGAATAATAAAATATAATTTTAAGTATAAAATTTTAATTTTTGAAATTAAACATTACTTTATTGTAATCAGCTGGCCTTCGGAAATTGTAGTCATTTATATGGTAAGTTTTGCCGTTAATAACATGAGGTGCACGTGTGATATCATTTACAGCTCTTGGATACTTCTGTGAAGCAGTACCAGCTTTGAAGACTACTTTTCTACATTGGTTGGGGAAAAATGTTGGTAATATTAATATACAGTCATTATCCTTGTTGTAACGCCAGATTCTGAGGACATGTCGACGGCAAATTAGGAACAAAAATCCATTTAGTAATATCAATCCTGAGTAGGATAAAATTACTTCAGATTGATCGTAAATAGTGAAACTGCCCATTGTTCCTTCAGATTCGCTAGACTTTAGAAATTCAATTTCCTCATGACGAAAAATCGTGTGGTACAAGCCATATAAACATGAGGCAATAATCATATAGGTCCCATGATAACAAAGATATATAGATGTTTTAATTGATGTTTTATAAATAAGTGTGTAATCCTTTGATACTTGATCTCGCAAACGTAATGATTTTTCGGCTTTTTCTGATATTTCTTTTGGATTCATATAATCAACTTTCATACCTCGGGTATTGCTTTTCTGAATTTTCGCCCTTATTTTTGTTAGTCCTTGATGTAAATATTTGTAATCTTTTATTTGCATTAGTCTCCATAATGTTATCATCTAAAAATGAAAATAATTAATTTTCTATGAAACAACAATTAATATTAAATTATCAATATGCAATAATAATTTTTTAGCTCTAATATATGATTATATACATAAATTACAATTCTTACCCTGTAATTTCACAATGTGAAGCTCTTTTTATTCAATAATATAAAATATTTGTAATAAATTATAATTTTATTGGTTATACAAAGTAATGTATGGAGAGAAATATCTCATGTGCGATTATTTATTATTTAACAACAATTTAGTTCACTGATTGATCAACAGAGGATCTGAAAGCAGAAAACATGGCTTGTGACTGGCAATTTGCATGCGGGTTTTGAGATCGTTGGAAAATGTAATGTTCGAGTCATTTATTATTCGTTATTGTAATCAAACGGCGCATTTTTATAACTAAACATTTATCGTACGGGTCTAGAAGATATATGAAAAAATAACATGTGAGATAAACGACATTCGAAATATTTACGTTTCGTATATTTCAAAGGTAGGGACTCTCTACAAATCGACTAATTGCTGTTCGGAACCAAATGGAATCGAACCATTGAATATCTGTCATTCCTCTCGTCTGCCCATTAAATTTGTGAAACATGGTCACAAGCCGAAAACATAAATTCCTGTAGAGCAAGAGAGATAGGAGGAAAAGAAAAACGACAGAAGAGAGAATTCATTCTTGAAGCTTGAAACCGGAGTGATTTTTTTTTTAGTACTAAGAAAATGGCGGCGAGTATCAAAGGTGTTTTTAATGACGAGCTGCAAAATGCTATTTTAAACAGCAAAATATTAGTTGTGGGTGCCGGTGGGATCGGCTGTGAAATCCTCAAAAATCTGGTGATGACTGGATTTAAAGATATTGAAATAGTAAGTTGTAAAAAATGTTATTTATCGAAGTTATTTGTACCGCGTCCGCATGTCGCGTCTAGCTTCTTTATTTCTAACCATACTTAAATCAACTGTCGGGTATTTATGTACTTTTAAACAGTTTAAAATTTTTTATTTTTATTTATATACGTATTCTATTAATTACAGATTGATCTGGATACAATTGATGTAAGCAACTTAAATCGGCAGTTTTTATTTCAAAAACAACATGTTGGTAAATCAAAATCTGCGGTCGCACGTGAAACAGCGCTAACATTCAACCCTGATGCCAAAATAACTGCCTACCATGACAGTATTACTTCGTAAGTATTTATTAACATAATATTGTTTTTTAATTTAACAAATTAGTTTGTTACATTATTTTTTATTATGATACTGAAATTGGCAGACATCTGACAATTTTAGAAATTTTTTAAATCAATAAATTACTATAAAAAAAAAATATTTAAAAAAATTCGCACTTATAACTTTTCAAAGTTTCTACATGTAAAATTATTTTGAATTATATTCAGCATCATTTTTTTTTTGCTTATTCAATTTCTGTATTTTTTTTTTTAAGATTAATGTCTCATCAATAGTTATTGCCAAGTACTTATTATTTATTTTCTAATAATTATATATTATTATTTTATATTGTATTGTTTAAGTGAAGCAATCAGATAATTTAAAAAATAAAAAAATTTTTATAATGTTTATATCTATACTGACGAATTCAATTGTATTGAATTTATGTAACACTGCTGTAAGCGGAGCTTTATAAGCAGTTATCTAAATAAATAAATACTTATTATTTATTAACCTTTCAGTACCCTCGCTATGAGAATTTTTCTCACGCAACAACATTCAACTTATAGGATGTCGCTGCAGTGCAAGTGAGACACTAAAAAGAACGTGGGTACTGAAGGGTTAATAGTAGAAAATTAATTAAGAATTTTTTTGACAGATCTGACTACGGATTAAATTTCTTTAAGAAATTTTCTCTGGTAATGGGAGCTTTGGACAACAGAGCAGCCCGTAATCATGTCAATCGTATGTGTTTAGCAGCTGATATTCCTCTAATTGAGTCAGGAACAGCTGGATACAATGGACAGGTCGAGTTGATTAAAAAAGGATTAAGTCAGTGCTACGAATGCTTCCCGAAACCTCCTCAGAAAACATTCCCAGGTTGTACAATCCGTAACACACCTAGCGAGCCTATCCATTGTATAGTTTGGTCGAAACATTTATTCAATCAATTATTCGGTGAGGAAGATCCCGACCAAGATGTTTCACCAGACACAGCAGATCCTGAGGCTGCCGGAGATAAAGCCGGTGAAGAAGCTTTAAACTCAAACGCTAATGAAAAAGGAAACGTCGAGCGTGTGTCAACTCGCTTATGGGCCCATTCGAACGGTTACGATCCCGAGAAACTTTTTGCTAAGTTATTCCACGATGATATTAAGTATCTGCTGAGTATGGATAATTTGTGGAAGAAGAGGACGCCTCCAACTCCTTTAGATTGGAAAAATTTACCCGATGAAGTCGCTGGCTGCAGTAAAGACACCGATGAGAGATTAAAAGACCAGCAGCGATGGAGTATTGCTAAATGTGCGCTGATCTTTGGCAAAGCCCTTGAAAATTTGAAGAACAAGTTAGAAGAACTACGCAAAAAATCACCAAATGATCATCTAGTTTGGGACAAAGATGACCAGGATGCCATGGACTTTGTTGCAGCCTGTGCAAATATTCGCGCTTACATTTTTGGTATTGCTCAAAAATCTCGCTTTGACATTAAGTCAATGGCCGGTAATATTATTCCCGCAATCGCTACTACAAATGCGATAATTGCTGGAGTTGTTATCTTACATGCATTCCGTATCTTGACTGGTAACCTGAAAGCCTGCAAGTCTGTTTACCTGAGACCGCGACCCAACCATAGGAATCAATTCTTGGTGCCAGAGAGAGAAGTTAACCCGCCTAATCCAAAGTGTTACGTGTGTGCTCCAACTCCTACCGCTGTTCTGGCTTTAGATACCACCAAAATGACAATTGCCGAGCTCAATGATTCTGTACTGAAAGAAAGATTAAATATGATTGCTCCAGACGTTATGATTGATGGTTTGGGCAAAATTATAATCAGCAGTGAGGAAGGTGAGACGGAGGAAAATAATGACAAAATACTAGAGGAGCTTGGTGTTAAAAATGGATCGATACTTAAGGTCGATGATTTCCAACAAAACTACTCACTAACTGTTAATATCGTTCATCGCGACAAGCCTGCAGTGCGTGGAGATGTTCCCGACTTTTTAGTGGTTGCAGATGAGCAGGATCTCAAACCCAAGGAGGAAGAGGAACCTAAGAAAGATAACCAAGTGCCATCGACTTCCAACGGTCAGGTCACTGACATAATTGACGATGATTTGTTAGAAATAATTCCAGATGATGATGACGAATTGATGGAAGTTGTAGACGAAGAAGAATTACCAGCCAAGAAAAGAAAGACTGTTTCACCTGGACGGGAAGTCCCATTAATAAAGAAACGAAAAACTGATCGACAAGTTTCTGATGATGGGGATGATTGCTGCGTAATTGAAGACACAAATGAAGTCACCTGTATTCCACAAAAAAATTCGCTGAAAAGAGTTCACAGCTAGACTATTTTAAGACGTTCTTTCTAATTTGTGTGATGATTAACATACTGCACTAAATTTAACAATAATGATATTACTCTTAAACAGATGAGTTTTATAATGACTAAATTCAGTATCAGTTATTTATATTATTTCGTTTACCGGTCTTAATGCAGTTAATCGTTATCTTTTTGTAACAATTTCACATAAAAAGTAAGTTTGTAATAAATAAATGAATTTATTTCTATTTAATGTTATTTATTTGGTAATACAAGATTTATAAATATTGTAGTCGTAATCAAACATCTCAAAATCGATTTTGTATCGTTCGAATAATTTATTAAACATTTCTATTGACAATGTTGATAAATAACTGCATGTTATAGGGTAAGTCGTTATTCCATCATGATTCTTTCCTAGTCTTGGTAGTTTCCATCGTTTTTTATCGCCTAATTTAGTTAATATATAATCAATATCGCTAGTCGTATAATTGTCTAATTTTAAAATATAATCAAAAGACATTTGGCAAATTGAACAATGGGATTGGTATTTACTCCAGTGAGGATCATCTTGCTCATCAGGCTGCTCGAGAAGCCAGGTCACGAATTCTCTAAAGGTTGGGATCAGTTTGAGCCTACAAATTTTAAATTTTCAATAACTGGTGAGTATATTATAATTAACATTGTATTTAATTGAATTACCGTCGATCGTTATAGAAAATTTGTTCTAGCGGAGTACCAGTCGTTTTATTGAAATGAAATAAATTAGGCCGTGTGATGTAAAATATTCTAGGTACATACATCCATGCTTGTGATGTATGTCTGGTATTATCTTCAATTCGACTTCTGTATGCAGAAACAAGTCGATCAAAAGGATGTCTTACTGCGATAAATTTGAACACATCGGTATCGTCAATTAAATTTAAAAATTCTTCCAAACTTTCTGGAACTAATACTTCTATTTGTCTATAAAAAATGAGTAATTATGAGTATATTGGAAAATATTTTCTTACGACTTTTTTCAAAACAAAAAAGTTACTTGTAATAATTTCCAAGTATTTGAACACCACGCAAATCAGCAAATAACTTAGTAAAACTTGTAGAAGCAACTTTTCTTATCCAACAGAACAACGAATTGTGTTTCGATGAATAAAAATAATGCATTCGTTCAAGTGCTGTACTTTTGTTATATTTTTCACATACACTATAAACTCGCTGAACTGCTGTATCAATTATCTAAAATTATACACAATTATTTTAATCATTTCAATAGAAGAAATTAAAAACTTACTTGAGGATCAAGAGTTATATTCAAAGTAAACTCTTCAAATTCTTTTTTCTCCAACTCTCGATTTTTGATGACCAGTGGTATGGTTTTATAATGATTGATCCTCACTTTAGAAACCCGTGAAGAAGTGTAACTAATTTTCAAAACAATTAACGTAATGCAAAATAAAATGTATATAAAAATACACGTCGAGTATTTGAGAAAGTATTTTTTAAAACTCATATTTTGGAAACTGGTCGTCAGCAATCGAAAAGGCTTTAGTTAGAAATGACTATCCATTTCCGTTCTTCTCTGATTATACCCATTGCTCCACATGTGTGAGGATGAAAAGAACAGATAATAATTTATCACAGAGAAAAGATACATTTTATATTCAAGGACTAAGTTATTATTCCAGTAGTGAGTATTATATAGAAAATATAAAAATAAATAATGTTATTAAGAAGAAATGTTAAGGTAGAATTGATCTTAAGAAATAAAGTTTATTTATTATATCAAGTCATTTTATTTTAAAGGTTTGAGAGTATTTCACAATAATGACAATACTTTCGTACGGTGACAATTATTAATTGTTTTTTATTTTTCTGTTTATATCAGGGTTTATTCATTTATGAATTTATTGTATTATATTTTCATGCAAATTCTCTCTTGCACCCATGAGTGGATTTAAAGAATCGCAGTACATAGTACATAATAAATACTTTTTTCTACAGAGTTTATTATGAAAAAATGACCTGAAGACATTTTACGACGCGCATTACATTATTAATAAGTGAATTAGTTATATGTTTAATTACCATCATTAATAATTTTAATCAGTTTTTTTTTCGCACAAAGTGTAAAAAAGTTATGGAATTATGGACGTATTTTTGTAAATTTCCATTAGTACAATTGACAAAGTCCAAAAATTTATCAAAAAAATCTATTTTTTTTGTCTTTATGTAAGTGAGAAAATTTTATTCAAAAAATTGTTGCTCTAGCTAATAAAAAATTGGTTGGTCATTTAATGTTTACAATTAACAAACATACAAATTCAAGTACAATTTCATTGTAAAGTGACAATTGTAGTTTTTCAATAATTATTATCATTTTAAAAATTCAATAAGATTATCGTTAATTAAATTAATTGTACAAGAGAAAAATCACGGAATTATTTTATTTGATTCTTATGTTTCTTATTTGACTTTTTGTTTTTTTGTTATTTATCGTTTTATCAATATAATATAGTATTTACTAATTTATTTATTTATAATAATATATATAATATATATTTATAAAAAAATCGAAGACTCATGTGATGACAACTCGCGTTATCAGGCTACAACATTTACACTACCATCATACTATTATGACACTATTTTTATACTATAATTATTTTTTAATTTTTTTTCATCAACTGTAGTTTCATATGACATTTAACAAAAGAACGATAAATATATATATATATATATATATAATATCCATATATATATATATATATATATCCATATATATAATATCCATATATATATATATATATATATCCATATGTATATATTTACACGATAGCTTTTTTCTCGTCATTAATCATGTTATCCAGTAATTAAAATTATTTTACTTCTCAATAATTATTAATTGAATTAATAATCATTGTACAATAATTAATAAATTACTGTATAAAATTTGAATAAGTTAAGGCTGGATAACAGATAACACCGATAACTATGATCAAACTTACAATTAATATAAATACGATTCATGTTATTCTAATGGGAGATGC
This sequence comes from Cotesia glomerata, assembly GCF_020080835.1. NCBI lineage: Eukaryota > Metazoa > Arthropoda > Insecta > Hymenoptera > Braconidae > Cotesia > Cotesia glomerata. The sequence goes on from NW_025404050.1 coordinate 12,431, forward strand.
CGATTATTGACTCCGGTCATCTCAAGCTGACAATTTAATTTGTAAATTTATTTCTAAGAAGCATTACTTGCAAGTAGCTATTTAATAGAAAGAAATGCAAAGGAAAATATCTTTTTAATTTGGATAACAAACACTGACATCCAGAAGTAATTTCGTTGCGGAATGTCTAGAACCGTGTAAAAATAATGCTTGAATTTTTAAATAATTAATTAAGTACTTGAATATTTGTGCAAGGAGAAAAGTAAACCAAAGGAAGCTTACGTTAATGCATTAAATAATTTATTCATCCGGTTTATGATATGGAGGATTCTTTGAGCAAAAATTATGAATTTAATAACGCAAAGTATACTCATACATTTTTAATCGTTCGTTATTTTGTTAATGAATTTTTTTTAATTATAGTTAATTTCTTCTACAAATTGATACACACTAAATTAACGACTATATCGGCGACGCTTAGCCGCAGCAAGGAGGTTCTTCGTTGATATTTTTTAATTTTTTAAAACAAATAAAACACATTCACATATTTTTTCATCAACTTTCGTGATAATGGTTAAAAAAATTAATAATTAATAAACTATAATTGTGATTATTACCTATGATAATACCATAATTATCTTGAAATTAGTCGTCAAAAATAAATAAACTTATCCGGTATATGTATACCTAGGTACGAAATCCTTAATTACTTTATAATTGTTATTATTTTGTTTAATTATTCTTGATAGTTTTCATGTTAGATTAATTTTTATTATAATGATCTTATGTTCTATTATTTTTATAACTATAATTAATATTATTTTAATCATGCAATATTAACATGCGACGATGTGTGCATTACCGTTAAAATATAAAGTTAAATAGATATAAGGAGAAATTAATAGAAAATAAATGGCTCATTGGTCGTAAGAAAAAAAAAATGAAAAAGAAAACGTAATAAACAAGCATAACAAAATTAATTAAATAGCCACGTTAATGACAAAGTAATCTTCATAACGATAAATACAAAAATATTATAATTATAAATTTCAACAACTACGTTAATCGACTGATAAACTCGTAAAATTTTAATGTTTTTACTTCTTAATCGTCGCAGAAAAATAAAATGACTACAAAAATATAAAACAGAACTAAACGGAAAATAAAAATAAAATAATATCTATATATATGTATATATATAAATCGAAAAATACTTGGGCGTCCACCACTGGGAAGCTCTCGTGAAGGTACCACTGAGAGTAGCACATAAATTTTGATAATAACAAGCTAAAAAGTTATAAAAAAATAATACACAAGTATTACATTAAACAGTGAGCGCTTTTTCGTTCTTTCAATAATAATAATCATGACCATTAAAATAATAATTATTATTATTATCATCATCAGTTAAAGTATTGTAATCATTAATTAATTAAATAATTCATTAAAAATAACTTATTTTTTTCGTGCAGCTTTCTCGGCTTTTTTTCTTACTCGCTCAATTTCTTTTCGCTCTTTACGTTCACGCTCAGCCTGACCTCGCAATTCTTTGAGTTTTCTCTTAAGGTGTTGCTTTTCATCACCAAAAATTCCCAATGTTTTTAAATCACGTGACTCTAAACGTAGGAGACTACTACCATTGATTCCATTGTCGACGAAACGTGAAGTAAATCGTTCTAAGCCAATCCCAGTCAGCCATTGACAAACCTTCAAAAATTACAATAATATTATTAATTATTTTAAATTTATAAAGAAAATAAATTTTTCATTATTAATAACAAACCTGTTCTTTAGACCAATCAGTGATGGAAGCAGTTTGCCAGAATATTTTTTTATCTAGACCAAAATCACCGGGATTGGGAGGCATCCAAACTTCAGCCGAGTCGACGCTGCCGATTTTGGACGGACTGGGCTCAATAGCTGTCGGGCTTATAGATCCGCCAGATGATAAACTGGATGGTGAACCACCTTGGTGATGCCAAGGCGTGTTACCAGGTCCTGCTGGCATTGGAACCGAAACAATTTTAACCCGTTGACTCGCCTCATTAACAGCCTGTCGGATTTCCTCAATGAGATGATGGCCCACAGCTGTTGGATCACTATGCGGATTATTCAAGTCCGTAAAATCCCCAGAATTTTCACGTGATGAAGACATATCACCACCTAGTCGCCTTTCTCTTTCAGCTAATACTTTTTTGAGCTGTTCAGCCAACGACGGCGGATGCCCAATCAAACTTTTCTGCGACGCCGACCAGCTTTGTTCAGTCATTGCTCGTACTTGAGAACTTATTGTGCTGTGCTGACGGATCGTCGAGTGCGTTGATTCAAAATACTGTTTACTTTTTTGAGAACATATTGAAGAACTGCTTGAATAAGAACTTAAGTTTGATTGCTTCAGTGACTCGCTCGTCGATCTTGTGCTGGTATCATGGGATACACCACCAATTTTAGATGAATCTTCAGTATCTGTATTATCTCCCGACTCGTCTAACCCATAGTCTGAACTACTGTTACTTAATCCACCAGACCGTTTTGGCAATTGACGATTAGCAAGACCTCCTCTGCTCGCTAATTCTGCTTTGTTTTTACCGGCTGAATTATCTAGAAGACGGTGGGCTGGAATCGCTCGATCTAATTCTTCCTTTATTGGGATCGGTAGCGGTAATTTTCGTTCAACAGTTGCCGTTTTATCTCCGTCGTCTGGGCTACTCAGATCCGAAGTTTCTGTGTCAGATAATTGGCAGCTTGCCGATGAAGGAGGTGGTGGTAATTGACGTCTCGATAATTGGGGTGTTACTATTCCCTTAGTCGAACCATCGTACGGTAATCGGACAGGCAAACCAAACCTTGTGTGCGTCTCCGTCAGTTCAAGCTCCAGTTTAATAACCTAATTACCACAAAATCGATTAATACATACATATAAGTAAAAAAGCGATATATTAAATAAATATAGATAGTAAATTTACCCGATCTTTGAGAGTTTTGACAAGCGCATTATATTCGGTATCTTTCTCTTGAAGTAATTGCTGATAAAATTCATCTCTCGCAGCAATATCAGTTCTCAACTCTCGTGCCAATCGCTTAGCCCTTGCGTATTTTTGCTGGAACGTCGTCGTCTGTGTTGTAGACTGCGACAACATTTCTCGAGTTGCCGATAACTCTTGTCGGGTGGTACCGAGTGCTCTCTCGGATTCATGCAGTCTTAGTCTCGATTCTCGTAATTTTGCAGCATATTCTTCACTACCAGCTCCGCTATTCTCCAACTCTACCAGCTAAATAATTTATTACGTCAATTTTTTTTTAAATAAATAATTTATAAAACAAATAAATCAAACAACTACTCTTATTATTTCATGACAAAAGAAAAAATGTGAGGAAAATATAAATAAAGAGAAAGTGTAAATGAAAGATGATTAAACTTTACCTTAGCCTTGAGCGTTTCCACTTCTTCATTGGCAATCGATAGTTTAGATTGAGTCTGCAAGCAACCAACAACACACAAAAATGCATAAGCAAAAACCCGAGATAAACTAATATCGCGTAACCATTCGTTGAAAATAAATAAAATAAATTACGTTTACTATTGACGGAAAATAAAAATAAGTTATGTGCAGCTATGTGTACCTATATACTATACTAATTACTAAATAATTTTCACTAGTGATTATGCTATTGTCTTTGTACTAAATAATAACATACGAAGTATACAATATTCACAATAAAAGCTCAATGAATCTACTGAATAGTAAAATAAAAAAATTAATAATGAACTTAAATCACAATGAATATATATTTGCATTCGATTGTCTGAAGAACTAGAAAAATACCTCTTGTAGAAGAACTCGCAGGCTTTCCACATCATTTTGAGTGGTAGCGTGTCCTACAGAAGAGCTGATAATTGGCGAACGACTTCTGTTTGATGGAGAAAGATAACTCTCTATTGGGCTGTGAGGTGGCTCGCCTTCCGAACAAGAAGACATTGTCGGAGAACTAGGTATTCCTCCTGCTCTGTTGGTGCTGTCAGGCGTGTGTTCTTCTCTTTGAGGACCTTCGGGTGACGCGTCTGAGAAATTCAGTCTTCTACAAGAATAATTTTAGATTATTTTGATGACAAACTGAAAGAAAAGAAACTAAAATAAAGCTTACGTTACCTGTTGGTAGCATTATTAGCTTGCTCGCGCTCCAAATCCGCCTGGAGACTCTGTCGTATTAACATGGCAACTTCAGAATTTTTAGGATCTCGCTCTCGGCCAATAACAAACCGGACTAAACCTGATGTATTCCTCAGTACTTTGGCGGCATATGCTTGCGTTACGCCGACTAATGATTTACCGTCAACCTCAACAATCTGATCGTTCACTTGTATTCTTCCCTCGCGTGCAGCCGCGCCTTTTTCCGTGATTGTCTTCACAAATATACCGAGTTTTTCAAGACCGGCATCGGCACCTACACCCATACCGATTATGCTCAAGCCAAGACCCTCTGGACCTTTCATTAATTCAACTGGAAATACCTAGAATTTTTTTTTTTTTTTTTTTTTTTTTTTTATTAATAAACTCACTATTAATGGCTTAACTTAAAAATGATAAAGTGATTTCAATATTCCCTCAGCACCTCAAAAGAACCTCGGGTTCATTTCAAGGTGGCCGGTGTTGTCGTCAAGAAAAATTTTGCGAGCAAGGATAAACCATCATCGGGAACATTTTATTAATAAGAAAAATATACATATATTAATGTATATATCGATACCCACGTTCAAATAAGTCATATTCCACATTTAGAAAATTTCACAGCAGACGGTAAAAACGGTTAATTTTTAACATTAATTAAATATACGGTTCGACGGATGAAAATATTTATTTAAAAATAGCTATTAAATAATTTGACCCTTAAATTTTTAATATGACTTACATAATATTGTTATGATTTTATTTTTTAAAAAAAGTCGTCAAATTTTGTGGGATACGACATATTAGAACGTGGGTATCAACATGTATATTATACTAACGGATGTACCATCTAAAAACTTACCTCCATCTTTTCAACACGTTTTTCCAACTCGTATTCAGCACTAGCAGCCACGGGATCGACGTCTTCGTTACGACGATCATACTCATTGACAGAATGCGTCGAATATATTCGCATCGGGCGTGTGTCAAACGAAACCTTGCCACTCTTTTTAACAGCAACTAGTCCCAAGTCTTCGTCGTCAGAGTCCGGGAGGCCTTCAACTTCCATCCAAAAGTGTCCATCCTCATAAAAATGCTTTCCATCCTCTACAAGGATTATTCTACCCGGGACTGGTGTCACTTCGTCACGCTGTTCAGTCTCCGTGTCATCATTAGCCTCATGAGTGTCATTCAAACTGCTAACAGAACCGAGAAGCCCACTTTCGCTGCCAGTTACAGAGCCAATTTGACTTTCCGTCAGTGAGTCTATTGTCAAATCACTGCGCGAGCGTTGCGAAAAACTGTAGTCCTGAGCAGTACTATTAATTAAACTAGTATCTGGTGCCGATAATACGTCTGACAACCAGTCCGGCGTGTTATCCAATTCTTCTTTTTCTTTATTATCTCTTTCTCTTTCTGGCTCTTTTTCCTTTTCTTTTTCCATTATTTTTTCTTCAGGAGCACTAGTTACTGCAGATGGATCAACTGCCGCTGGAGACAGTAACCTGGCTATTTCCTGTGCTTCCTCATCTGACAATAACGCAGATCCTTGACGGATTTTTTTTTCAAGTATCCGCGAACTCAAAAGATTTTCCGCTTCATCAGCCGTCATTGTGTCTGGTGTCACAATATTTGACGCCGATGGGACACCTTTTGTTACAGGAGTTTCAAACTTTTTATTATTCACTTGATTAGTGTTAATTAATTCTGGTGCGTGATGTTTTTTCTCGTCCAAATTAGTGACAGTCTTAGATTCACTTGAATCGGTGTCTTCATTAAGACTATTCTCCGATTCATGTTTATGAATATCAGTAATAGAAGTAGTATTATTAATAATATTATCTTTAGATTGAAATTGAGCAACCACCGCTGATACAAGTGAATGAGTTTTAATTGATACTTTAGATACTGTCTGATCATTATTTATTTCAACGGATCTCAATGCTGCCAATTGATCGGCCTTCTGTTTCTCAAGTTCCCACGTTGTTTGTATTTGCTCGGCATCTTCAGCGAGTGACACTTTATCAGTAACATCAACACTTGCCGCTGCAGAACCAACATTTGAACAAGTATTGGTCAATGAATTATTATTTTTCATAGAAATATTATGTATTTTACTATCAACTTTGCTACTATCAAGTCGGTCAAATGAATTACTAGTAAATTGATTGGCGGAAAGACTTGAGGATTGATTTATTGGCTTTTCAAGTTCGACAAAACTAGAACGTTTCTCAACAACAATAACATCATCTTTATTAGCTCCCATGGCTGCAACTAGTTTTTCTTTTTCTCTCATCGACATTTTTATTTGATCATTTTTAGCATTTGAAATAGTTTTTTGGCACTGTTTTTCATTCAAAAATTGTTTTTCTTTTTCTAAAGCATTTTTAACACTAATAACACGCGACGATGTCTTGCGTGCCGGCTGTTCTTCAATCGCCACAGAATTAGCCTCTGCACTGAATTTTGATTTATCTTTTTGCTCGATATTTAATTTAACACTCTGGTGAAGTAATTCTGGTTTTGGTTGCGACCGTGGTTTATTATCTTGCTGCTGCTGCTGCTGCTGCTGCTGCTGTTGCTGTTGCTGTTGCTGTTGCTGTTGCTGTAAACGTTTTGCATAGGGTGATGGTACTGGTATATCCTTATGCTCTAACGGTGGAAACTCTTGATCAGAACTGATTACAGAGGGTGGACGTTGTCCCAACCCGGCGGCGGGTAGATCCATCCTCACATGAGACCGCCGTACAACAGTTGCAGCATCAGTCTCTACAAATTTCTCGGCACTTCCTACCTCTTCCTCTTCTTCCTCCTCATCACGTACCACCTCTGTGTAGACACTTGGTTTGTCATTAGCCTCCGCCTCCAGGTCATAGCTGTTGCGTCCTTGAAATTATAAAAATAAAAATAAAAATATTGGAGAGCATGAGAGAAAAAGTGAGAGAGTTTAAAGATTTATATTATGTTTATATTTATAATTTATTTATTATTGGAAATTATTAATATAGTTTGATAATGCTACCTCGACAGTCGATGCAGAAGAGACGAAGGCATATGGTTCTGCGAGGTCGCCAATAATTATTTCGTCGCGCCGTTTTAATGAACAATTACCTAACTCTTTTTAATAACCAACTATTTGTTATGTTATTTAGAGATGCATTGAATTTAAGTTTGTTTTTTTTTTATTTCAATATAAAAATACTACCGAAGTTTTAACATATGAGAGATTAATATATTATAATAATAATAAGAATAAAAAGAGGCAGATGTAGACGAAGAAACTAAAACTAATAATACATTTAAAAATAGTAAAGCACTCAGTGAGTCTACAAGTATCATCGTACAAGCTTTTAAAGCTAAGCTCTCTAACATTCGAGATTTAAATCATTGAATTATCTCCTCAACACCATTAAAGTAATCTGTAGTTGTCGATCGTTTCACAGTGTGCTCACTCGAGGGTACTTTAACACGTTAGATACGCGTAATGCGTTTGCCTTTGACGGTCAACGCGCGAACGAGTTAACGAGTGAAAGCGCGACGTAAAAAATACACGCGGATCCGTGTACCGATGATACCGCCGAACGTGCGCATACACTAATTTCTATAAATAATATATCCCCCGGCGAAGACGAAATTACGGAGGACCCACCAACGAATAGGATGTACTAAGACAAGAATAAGGTGGTAGTGGTAGTGGTAGAGGAGAAGCTAGAGATCAAGATGAAGATGAGGATAAAGATGATTATGATAGAAAAGGAAGAAAAAAAACTAATGGATCGCGAGTGATTATCCTAAAAAATACTGTATAAATGCTGAATAACAGTTATTATTATTATTATTATTATTATTATTATTGTTATTATTATTATTATAACAGAGAAGGGGAAAGTTTTTCAAATCTATGAACATGAAAATCATATAGAGAGTGTACGTAATGGTTTATTCGGATATTTAACTTTTACCTTCTCTCTACTCGGTAAATTTTAAACTGGCATGCGTCCAAAAAAGTTTAAGTCACACGAGGTGGTGGTAAACGCGACGACCAACAGTCGAGACATAGTATTTTTAGATTAAATCCATTGCCATTGAACTTTTGCGTGGGTGTCATTCACAGATAAACTCTTAATCACTTTTCTGCTTAACAACAATAAATTTAATTACATGTCGTCATTCTCATTCTGCATCTCTATTAATAATAATAAATTAGTAATAATCCTTTGAATAATCTTTAACTGTTATATTTATAAAACTTAAATAAATAAAAATACTCAATTACCATACTGAAGCTTTTCCGGTAATTCTTTCTCAGCTTTCTCTTCTTTGCTATCTTTGGATGGTGAACTGGGTGAACTCATACTTGACGAAGCGCTATCGGTCGCTGATGGTGGACGTAATTCGTTTTCCGGTGACCTGGCACGCTTTGACTCGGCAATTTCGGTATGAGGTTTCGCCCAGTCCGGTCGAGAACTTGTGCGTTCAATTATCTCAGCGGCAATTGCTGTTGTTAGTATTGTTGTTGTTGTTGTTGTTGTTGTTGTTGTTGTTGTTGTTGTTGCTGTTGCTGTTGTGATTGTCGGCTTTAATTCGGCAACATTCTTGAGAATCTCTTCGTTTTTAGCAAGCCAGACATTCCGCCATTCGGATGTTTTCGGTGGAGCACGCAGAGGACTTGCCGGAAGAATCGGGTAATCGTCAACCTCCAACAGATCGTGCTTTTGGTTCCCGATTTCTTCATCCTGTTCGGGGCTCGATGAAGAAGATTCTTTAGACAACTCTCGAGGACATGGAAGAGGTTGACGTGTAGGACTAGAATTGATACTCCTCGATAAAGGACTGCTAACTTCCTTACAGTTGTCTTTAGGAGTCAATTTAGACGATGTGTCTAAAACTATTTTCTTAGCTCCCAATGGTTTTTGTACCGTCGCATACTCAGGCATTGGTTCGTTAGACTTGGGTGGCTGCTTAGCATTAACTCCCTTCTGTACGACCGCGTACTCGGGGATAGTCGGTGACGTGTCGAAAGATTTGTTTACTGTAGCGTACTCTGGGCTCACGGGCGAATCTGATCCCGTGGGACTCGTAGCAACGAAGCTCACGGGTCGCTCTTTCTTCACGGCTGACGAATTCCGTGTAGGCGGTAAGGGTGGTGGCGGTGACATTGCTGGTGAAGGTCTTGACGTGCAAAAACTTGCAGATCTCGTAGCAGGACATGGTTCCGGGGATTTTTTGAAGTCAATTTCCTGATAATCCGACTCTATTGATGGGTCAACAGTGTTATCATCAATCAGTCTCTTTGAATTTTGATTTTGTATCGAGGTCTGTACGATAGATCTATTTGGATCAGAATTATAACGACTAGGTCGTGTTTTAGAGAAATGACTCGTCCAATTTTTTTGTTTTTCAATCAATTCTTTAGAATTTAATCGTCTTTCCGGTTTCTCCGGTTTCTCTGCTAGTTGTTTCTCGTCACGCCGATTTTCTTTGCCATGAAAATTCTTTTCGAATTTTGACGCGACTCCGACACGTGGCTTGATTCGCTGAGCAGCATTGTGATTATCCACGGCATGATGTCCATTTTCGAAGTGACGCTCGGCATTTAATGCCGGTACACTGGCACTCCAATTACTTAAATGATCACGACAACTGCCAGGTGGCGAAGGTGATGTAGGACGCGGTGATCGTGCTGGTGATGTACAGCCTGATCCAGAATTTGCTGAACTAGATCTTGATCGTAATCCATGAAAATTTGTTGGTTTTGTAACACTGAAAAAAAATTATTGATTAATTAAATTTATTTTTACCAACTTTAATGTAAATAAATAATTAAGTTAAAATTTTTCAAACATGATAGTATCAAATTATATTTTAATAAAATTTCAATTATTCATATTAATCAAATTATAGTTTATAAAATTCATGAAAAAAATTTTGATTTCTAAAAACATTTATCTCGGCAACAAAAACACATTTTTTAATGATTCATAATTACACCTGCCTTTACGTCGTATTAAAATGCAAATTGTCGATATTTTTTTTCTTCAAATTCAATTTAGAAATATTGACACAAATGTACGACTCGACATTTGTGACGGTAAAATGTGTCATAGTACGAAGCAAGATACTTATTAGCAATTAACAAACAAGTTGTCTTAATAATGTGAATTTCGTTTGCTTAAACAATATAAATTCAAGAAATAAAAAGTGATATAGGATGAAAAAATGACTTTTGACGCTCCTTATCGCGGCATTTCGACAATAAATATTTCTTTCCTCTTCCTGTTTAAGATGCGACTTTAAATCATGTTGATGCAAATTAAAACATCAAAAACATATCCGACAAAGAATTAAATAATTTTTTTTTTTTTACAACCGTGATCTAAAAAAAAAAAACTTGAGTGCCTAGTTTCAAATTTCGTAATTCACAAAATTAGGGGCATGGACTTTTTTACAGCAGTTATCGGTCATTACAATTTACATTTATTTTAAAAAAAAAAAAAAAAAAAAAAAAAAAAACATTAATTAATTATTTTTAAAAACTAGTTCTACTAAATGTCGTATCTCTTATTAAAATGATAAATTAATCAGCTTCTAGTATCTCTTATTAGATTAATTTTTCCCGGATTACGATATTTTGAAATTAGGGCATCGACATCAATAATCTAATCACCATACTGGTATCTTTAAAATGAATGAAAATAAATAATAATAATAACAAGAGTAATTTTATGCTTTTTTTAAAAATAGTTTCAATGTAAAATATTACTCACGGTCGATTGGTCTTGTTTTCCTCACCAAGCTTTTCAAACAAAGCTCGTGCATTGTTAAACCTCGCGACATGGCTCTCAGTCCTAACAACAGTCACTTGAGTTGGAGAATCAGAGAGAGGCGCCGGTGGCTCCTTGAATCCACCCTCCGGATGAATTGTCGTGGGTCGATGATGATGGGCAAGTCCCTCGTGCTGTGGCTTTGACTGGAATATATTCGCGATCGCCGACACCTTGGACCCAGCGACCCGTTTTTTTTCCTCAATCGTTGTCATTCTCTTCAGCTTCTTCTTTAGCTTTACATCTAATCCTCTCGCCTCATCGGTCTCCGTCTCAGTCTCAGTTTCTGCATCCGCCTCCACCTCCGTCTTCTTCTCGAGTCTCTGCTGGTTATACGATCTCGTGATACTTTTTATGACACGTTGTAAACGTATCGCCGATAGGAGCAACTTCCGAAATACGATGGAGAGGGAGAGATAACGCAGGGTATCGACCATACCTGGATTCCTCCTCAACTGTCCAGTTCTATTGTCATGATTTTTTTTTTTACATTTTTTAAAAATATATACTTTCACCCTACCAAAGCCAATTTAATTACTTAGCAAGAAAATTAAAAAAAATATTGATAATAACAAAATTTCAAATCGAATTTTTCAGCTCCTGAGTTGAAAAATTTAATTTTTATATTGAAAAAAAAAAATTATGATACACTGTTAAGTACATGCTTTTATAGTTCTTTCGTGCACGTGCTGATTGCGTTATTTATTGATCGTACCACACACTAGTCTATTAATATTCTCGATAAACACCAAAGAAATGAGTGAGTGAGAGGCAAGTTTAAGGCATCTGACTAGTGAAAAAAAGTAGCTCAAGGGAAAAGTAACTTACAGACTTACAACTACTGTGTAATGATTTTAAAGAAAAAAATCAACTAGCTCAGATATGATACAAAATACAAGAGCGAGGAAAGGATCTCTAAAATAATAAAAACAGCATTACTTTGGAAAAAGAGGATTAAAATGAAATAAAAATCTAGGTGTGTATTAACACGTACACGTGACGAACCCGGTAGCCTGTAGTCTGGACTTAACTGTTATACTTGACTCTGTCTCTCGGTACTGATCATTCTATACATTCTCTCTATTCTACTGTACTCCTATATTTTACTACACTCCTTCATCAACCATCCACTGTTCACCGTTTCACCGCACACCACTCTACTCTATCAGGCTGTGCTTCTCCTGCAATCAATACTTGAATCCTGGTTTGTGTGTCTGAACTTGAGCGAGCGCTACAATCCACCAGCCCCGAAGAGCCAGGAAGACTAAACTGAAATTTCCTATTCTGTACTCTCGTTTTCTCTATTACCGGCTTTTTTCGTCTCATTTTCCCCGTAATATCCTTTTCCATACATACGTACATACCATATATATATATATATATATATATATATATATATATATATATATATATATATATATATATATATATATATATTAGGGTGTGCCAAAATGTAACTCCTGTGGAGAACCTTCTAAAATTGGAATTTTTAGTTCTGCTTTTAACAGGGGCAGCGTTTGGGCATTTCCTGATATATTTTGGTGTGAGACAATGTATTTGATTTTCATAGAATTTTTTAACAGAAGCTTAGTTTGGGTATTTCCGGTGAAAATTCAAAATTTGGCCGAAAGTGCCCAATTAAATCTCCTGTTAAAAATCCTATAAATAATCAAATGAATTCTCTCAACCCGAAATATCTCAGGAAATGCCCAAACACAGCTGCTGTTAAAGGTGGAACTCAAAATTCCAATTTTAAAAGGTTCTCCACGGAAGTTACATTTTGGCAGACCCTAATATATATATATATATATATATATATATATTCATACATTATCACAACTACCATGCTAATATATATACCACTCAAACTACTGTCTTTATCATCATCTACTGCTCTTTTGCTAATTCGCCCGTCAGACGCCTAATAGATTGCACTCTACACTCTAGACTGGATAATTAAAATCTCGGAGCTAAAAAGCGAAATTACGATTCATTAAAAAAGTGTAAATTATTATTAGAAGAGTAATTTATTATTGAAATTGTTTTATTTTAAAAGAGAAATTTTGAAATACAATATGGAAAGCGGTGACTGAAATTTATTATAGAAATTACCAATAATCTTGAAAGTATAAAGAGCTATTACTAAATTTTCCAGATCATCACCACCTTTTACTTTCATTTAAAACTTCAATCAATTTTTAATAATAATTTTACAAGCTTTAATATGAAAATAAATTTTTATGAATACTTATGACTTTCCAGATGATTTCCTTTAAAATCAGTGGAATTAAAAATTAACTAACGTTTGAATAAAAAAAAAAGCAATTATTCAATTCGATAATTAAAATACCAAGCGTGTAAATAAATAAATGTGTTATAATTAACCGGAGGTTTTATATACACAAAACCGTAATAAATAAAGAGTAAATTACTTGTAGATTTAAGCAATGAAAAAATACCTTCACGAGTCTTTTCTTGGTCGCTCATCTGAATACTAAACAACTGTGTAATTTATTCCTTATAAAGATCTAATTAAATACATTAGATTTAATATGCGTGAAATTGCTAGTGAATATCAATAATCTATTTAAATACTTTCATTATTATAAGTACAACTTATTTTATTATCTAATTACTGAATCAACTATCTAATTAATTAACTTATTATTTATGTTTTATAATTATTTTTTTAATAACACGCTAGCTCGCTATCAAACATCAATACCACTAAAATTATCACAAGTTTATTCTTCTCGTATTATTTATCGAGTGCTTATCAGTAATAACTGTCCCAGCCCAAGTAATTATTTTTTCTTTATCGTAATTCAAATCGTAAAATTCACAACAGCCACGAATAAATTTATGTATTTATAATATAATATATACACAGTCAATAAAGAGAGGGGAAATATAAATGTAACAATTTTCAAATAGTACAAATTGTGTGTGTATGCTTTACATTATTCATCATGATTATGATTATGATTATTATTACCATGACTATGACTATGTCTTTGACTATGATTATCATTATGATAATGACTTATGAAAGTTATATGTTTGATTAGAGTCGAAGGAAAATGATACTAATTACCAAGATTAGACAATTGTAAATATGCAAATATAAATAGCATTCCAATGGTGACAGTGCTGGCCATTGACCGTTAAATTCAAGGCCGCGTTTAATTTAACAAAATAAGTCAAGTAAAAAACAAACCAACTAAGACTTAACTTGTTAAGAATAAAAAATTAAGAATATGAGAGGTATAAATCAGTGGATACTTTAGTCTTAACTTGCTACTCGGGTAGAAACCCGTAGTTAACTGTTAGAACATGAGAACAAATTTTAAACATTTTCCTCGTTCTTGATCATTTTTTTCGGCCTTATTCGAGTTACCGAGCACTTGGAGTAACATATGAAGTCACAGTTGTTGAGGAGGAACAAAGGAGATGGTCGTGTACGTGTGCAACGAAGCATTAAATAATTATACACGTTATATATATATTATATATTCTAAATATATTAAATAGAAAGTCCTATAGGGATATGTAATATTTATATAAATATTAATGTCGAAGCAACGTAACAAAAATAAAAATAAAAAATATATGATAATAATAATAATAATAATAATAACAATAAATTTCTTACCAGCGATGTCACCATGTGCAGAAAAGCATTTCTCCGGCGTTAAACATCGGAGACGATTTGTCACCGCTTCCGGAGTCTAGTTAAATTGAATAAATATTTTAAAACCACCGTCCTCAAGGTTTAGATTTTTTTACAAATTCTTCTCGTATCAGTTACTACAGTTTCAGCTTACTGAGACATTCTGATGACAGTCTTGAGTTTACCTGTTTAAATTTAAAAATATCAACAAAAAATTTTTTACACGTTGTCTTATGTTACATGTATGCAAACTATGAACACAACATACAAGTCTAAATAAGTAAAATATATTTATTGGAATTGAATATATTAATAGATATTTACGAAATAAAAATTTAAACGAGTGTTGATCGGTGTGAGTAATAAGAGAGAGAGAATGCCGTGACACTAAAACATACAATCTATCGTTTTCTTTATCTTAAACTTCTGGACAACGTTGTCTTCTTCTTAAACTTTTTACTGGCTAGTATCGTTCATTCGCTCACTCTTGTTAAAGTACGTACTTAAGTACTCGTGTACGGAGTATAGAGTACGTACATTACTTTATTTTACTCGATCTATCTATCCATCTTTTTCTTTACCCGTCATTCTTCATGTGCGTTAATGTGTGGTGTGTACGTGTATATTAGTACACCACAATCTCCCGTGCTTTTTTTTCACACGATTGTGTTGTGTGACAGACGCTGATGTTTAAGCCGAATTTATTTATTGTCAACCTGATTTGATAGTAAATTCACAGTATAGAGAGAGTTAAACCTTTAAAAGATTATTTAAATATATTTACCAGGACGTTAAGTATCACACCGGCTACACTACCAATTACTTTTTAATAAATAATTGCGGCTACGCGTATTCGCTGAGCAAAAAACACACCTTTACACAACCGGCTGGAAGGCAGTAAGCCCGTGTCAACAACCTATGAAAAATGAATAAGACAAGATGGTTTTATTTTTAATTTCTTCCTACACTTACAGATGGCGTAATTATACAAAATGGCTGCCTGGTTGATTTAATAAAAAATTCATAACTTTTTTTTATTTACTAGTTATTACTAAATGATTTATTTTGTAAAATATTTAACATTAATTACTATAAAATCAAAATTTTACCATAATTATGCTTAATTTTATATACTATAATTATAATATTTAAACTACTTACTTAATTGAAGGATTTTGAAATTTCCCGCGTAAATCAAAAATTTTAATGGATCCTTTTTGTTAATAAACTATAAAAAAAATTTTTATGTTGTTAACCAATATTCATCAACGCTTTAGTGGTGTTAAGAATTTTTTGTACTGCTCGGGTTTTTTATTGTAATACTATTCGTAAACAGCCTATATCAGAAAATTATTATTTTTATAAGTATGCAAATTCTAATTACAAACGATGTTTTATTTTCAATATACATTGACAATAACATTTTTGACTTTATTATAATTATTTATTTTTGTGACTGTTAATTAATAATACACTCAAGGCTTTTTTTTATAGAAATAATTTAGAAAAGAATTATTAAAATTTTTAATATTTTTTCACGTATTTTTTTTCGAACTATTATTTTATAAGTAATTATTTGATTTATTAAAGGGTTACATAGAAAATAATTTTTCAAATATCTACTGCTACTTTTCGCATTAAAAAATTTAAATTTCGCGCTCTGAAATGAAATAGCAGTGGTAGAGGTTTAAATAAACTCTAGTCTATAATTTTTTATATTTTGATAATTTTAATATTTAATTTGTATAAATATTTAACTTTAATTTATAAAATTATTATAAAAAATATTGATATACGTATCCAGACATTACTGTGCTCACACTGTTCACGTCTATACCAACCTAAGAAAACTTTTTGAAAAATAGTCACTGTGAGCTCCCGCTGGACATATTATGCATCATCGAAGATGCTTCTCTCTCGCTTTCTGGCTCATTCTGGTTTATCAAGACAATAGTGGAGTGAACTAAAGAAATAAATTCATGATAATTTTCGACATTTCTATAATTAAAACAAAATTTGACAAATTTGAATCAATTAATATTTTGTTTATCTAATAAATAAATCGTTAAATCTCACAAAATAAGTTTATAGATTATTGGAGTCATCGGTAGTGATCACGAATAATGAGTATTATAAAATACGTGTTGCAATAGCATTTTTCGTTTGTTGGATGGTAGCAATAATCTCTCGGGAAACGCTAAGTTGGTGAGGTGGAAAGTGGTAGTTTTTAGTAGTGAAGAAAATAATTAAAAAAAAAAAAAAAAAGAACGTACTTACAGAATAGAAGTGTAAACGTAAGTGTGAGAGGGCAAGAAGCCACATCATATAAAAAGAGGCTTCGTTCTCAGTTACTGGACTTATGTTGTTGTTATTGTTTGCGAACAAAGCACGAACTTATTCTACTGTCATTGTTGTATATTTTGATTGAACGAAAAATTTTTAATAAATATAATAAAAAAGGAGAAATTAAATTAAATATATGCAGGAAGAAGGACGCGGATTTATCAAGTGGTGTCCAAGATAGCCAGATCATCTTATTGAAATATTTATGAAAGATCTATTATAAAATTACATTGATAATTTGATAATTATAAATAACTAAAGACCCAGAAATCCCTCGAATTAGCACTTATGAACTTTTGTTAGGAATTTACTTAATTAGAATTAAAGACTTGATTAGATTTGCAACAAAATATCATTTATAAAATAATTAATTACATTTTACAATTATTCAAAGCTTTAAGAGGACTTAGTGTTGTTTTATTATATATATTAATATATATATATATATGAATATAACATGTAAAAAAAAGAGTATATGATATGATAATATTTTATTTTGAACTGCATCGATAAAAAAAATACGTAACGTGGCTCACCACGCAAGTGGCCTTGAATAATAATAATAATAATAATAAATATGTTTATAATATCAAGTAGTCTTATAAATCAGCAGCTATGGTGCACTTATTTAGTGAATAGTATGGAACTATTAAAACCCTGTCAGAAGTATGGAACATCATTACTTTTTACAAATGATTTTATTTTATTAAAATCACCAAGTATTTTTGTACATAACAAAAAATAATTAACATTATTAATAATTATAATGGAATTGCTGCTAAATTAATATTATTATTTTTTATCAAAAGTTATAACACATTCATAATAATATTTATCATTAATCAATAATAATAAATACTTAGTAATGCAGATATTGAATAAAAATAATTATTAGCTATGCGATATGATCAAATAACTTTACAAAATATAATTGATGGTGTTGAGTATATAATGAAATATTTCATGTTTTTTAAAATATTTATTTACAGAGTGCATTTATCAGCAGCTGATATAAGGCCTGGTTGAGAAATTGATGCAGATAAATCAGGATCTGTAATCAGTGGACACTTCTGCTATTGGAATTGAATTAAATATCACTGTTTGATATAAACTGAGTTGTTAAAGATGGACAACACCCACGACGGAGATAACTTGAATCTGAGCAGCGGAGAAAATGATATTGGGGATGAATTGAAGATTGGAGCTGACGAGACTTATGACACACGAAGCGAGGTATCGTCGAGTTCCTCGGACTCAGACTCGAGCCAGCCCAGTATCAGTTCTGTGTCCACAAAGTCTTCCCGGGGGGATAATAAACGGAACCGGCGAAGCCGAGGCAAGCGTAAGCACTCTAGAGATTCCAAGTCGTCGAGTCCAGAGAGCAAACGCGCAAGATCTAAGGATAGTAAAGCAACTACCAAAAATTATGATTATATTACTAAACTTAATTACTTGTTTAGAGATGCCAGGTAGTTATTTTTCTAAGATAATGCTAGGTATTTATAAATGGATTGATTTTTTAATTTTTGTTATTTTTGTCTAGATTTTTTATTATAAAATCTAATAATGCAGAGAATGTTACTCTGTCTAAAGCTAAGGGAGTGTGGAGTACGCTACCACAGAATGAAGCCAATCTCAATCAAGCTTACAAGGAAGCAAGAAATGTTTTGTTGATTTTTTCAGTTAAAGAATCGGGTAAATTTGCTGGTTTCGCGAGACTCAGTACTGAATCTCGGAGAGATTGTCCATCAATACAATGGGTAAAAATTTGGGAAATAAAGACTCTACTTCCTTTAATTTCGACCGGATATAATTTTTTAATGCTTTACAATTAAAAGATTTATATTTATTATAAATGAATCTTTCGCATAGTTATACAATAATTCTTTTAGGTATTACCACCAGGATTGTCAGCAAAAGCCCTTGGCGGCGTATTCGAAGTAGACTGGGTGTGCAGAAAAGAATTACCATTTACGTCGACTCTTCATCTTTACAATCCTTGGAATGATGGGAAACAAGTAAAAATAGGCCGAGATGGCCAGGAAATAGAACCACGTATCGCTGAAGAACTCTGCAGACTTTTTCCAGAAGACGAGGGCATCGAAATGACTCCGATATTACGCAAGGCTAAGGAAGCAGCTAAAAATGTTGTTAAATCGCCTCGTAGAATCCGTAATGGTCGTCCTGTGATGACAACGCGGTTTTTACGTACTCGTGGAAATGCCCGTGGCGGACGACGACTTTTTTTAACTTCAAGATCACGTCTTGCTTCGCTCGCTAGAAGTGGATATGGCCCAGACCGAGGAGATTACAATCACCGCTATCCGAACTGGTTCAATCGTGACTCTCCTTATTCTAAGTTCGTAAAATTTTTATAAAATGAATTAACTCACTAACTAATATTTTTTTTTTTATCTGCTACTTTATATTTATATGTTATTCACTTGCAGAGGATACAGACCATCAGGCTTAGGAATGGCAGCAGCTGCTGAAGCATACGTAGCAAATTATATGAGAACAATGCAACATCAATTGCCGCCGTTGCCACCATACTCGAGTTCTCACCCTTACGATGCTTTACCTCCACCACCTCCACCACCACCACCACCACGTTATTACGATGGTCTACCGCTTTACAACCCTCCAAGTTCGACTATTGACAAACGCAGTTACGAACGCAGCGTCGATGAATTTTTGTGGAGAACATCCAGCAGTCGTCATCACAGTCGTCACAACGACCATCGATCATCTCGTGATCATCATCATAGACATCGAGAGCGTAGATAAATTCGTTACTAATAACGCATCTCCTACTGCTTATTGTTTAAGTTAATATATAAGAATAATAATACTAATAATAACAATAATAACTATGCTTGATAATAGAATCAACCTGATATTTATTAAAAATCAGGTATTAATCTTAAGTTAAATATTAAAATATAATTAGAATTGTAAAATTATAAATCCACAAACTCTGTTCATATCATTTTTATATTTTTCTGTGAAAATCAACAACTACACAAAAAATTTATTTGTTGACAACGTAATTTTAATGAAGCTACAGTAAATATTTTTTAACTTTTATAGTTTTAGATATGAAGCAGCAATTTATAATACTGAAGGTATTTCTTTTCCTAATTAAGCAAAAAGTTGTAAAAATTTTTTTTACCTTGAATTTTTATTATGTAGTACTGCCGTGATATAGTAAGCTTAAAATGAAATTATTTTAAAAGCTTTTTTTCCGATTGAATGTTTATCTGGTTGTAATAATATTAAAAGAAAAAATAATTTTTATTTTTTGTATTTTATATTGTAACGTCATACTCTGTAATAACGCCTTGTGTGGAGTTAAAATAATTATTAATTAAAAATAGATTATATACCAATTGGTGTAATAAATAATGATGCTCTAATGCAAATTTATCATTTTTGGGAAATTTATTCCACCTGTTAATTCTCTACTATATTTACATTTATTATTGATATCAGTTTGTTATTAAGACAAAATAAAATCAGTAGCCAATAATTTTAATTAAAGTAAGGTTTGATAACAAAGATTATTAAATTATTTTAGATTAAAGTTTTATTTATTTCGTAAAATCTGATACAAAATTTATTATTTATAGCTAAAAAATAAAAACTAGATTGTCTATAACACGCACGTAAAAAACATTTTATCAATTGCAAACAAAATATAAAAAAAAATTTATTTATATTGGTAACGAGTAAACTTCTGAATAAAAAATAAAAAGCAAACTTATACTGCTGGTAAAAGAATAGCTTGGATACAATCAATAGCAGTTTGTGATGGATATTGCAGACATTCGAAAATGCGTTTTTCTTGAGTAATTTTCTCGAACGTACGTTCTTTGACAACTATGGCTCTCGCAAAGTTATTAGACTGATCTTGTTCTAACTTATTTTGAATGTTAAACAACCATTCCATAGTGGAATCTGTGCATTCGGAACACCGACCATATGCAGCCATTTCGTACATCTTGACTGTAAGCAAAAAAATAATCAGTCACATAAATTTTATTACGAGTAAAAATAAGTAATAATGATAGGTTAAAGAAAATTATAAATGAACTTACTTTTTAAATTAGGAACTATTAAGTTGCATTGATCTTCGAGGAAACATCTCATGATTTCTCTTGTCAAATCATCAACTGGGTAATCAGCTAAAACTTGTTGAGTCAAAGCGTTGTCCAATTCTGATTTTTGCCTTGCATCTAATGTTCTTTCATAATTTGATTTGATAGTTCTCCACTCATTAGGGTAAAATTCTTTAATGTTACGGAAGACTGCATTTACTCTGATTCTCTGGTTAATGTGGAAATGACTCGTGTTGCCTTGTAAATAGCTGGGAAAAGCATCTGTAATATACAAAAAAAAAATATAATGAACGATTTTTAAATTTAAAGTAAACAATATACAAGAAAAAACGATAATTTTTAGTTAAAAATAATTTTTCTAATGCATAAAAAATTTTGATACTGAATTTAGCATAAATCTAGCAATTTTTTATAACAATTAAATTATAATGAAAAAAATTTAGCAAAAAAATTCGACATGTAGAAATTTTAAAAAATTATAATTGCGAGTTTTTTTAAATATTTTTTTTTTTATAATAATCGATTTTTTTTAAGAATTTCAAGAATTTTTAAATGTCTGCTAATTTCAGTATCATTAAAAATTTTTGAATTTTATAACTTACGTTTAGTAATTTCAGTATTACTGTTGCAGGGTTGGCGATCTAACAAGCAATCAAGTTCTGGTGCCAAATACCGACGAACAGAATCTGGAACTGGCGGGTTTGCAATATGAGTAGCGGTACGTCGACCCTCTACACAAAATGCGATGAAACTCAAAAAAACGATTGCTTGAATTTTCATTTTCACTTTATAACGCGGACAAAATTATTATCAAACAATAATTCAAGAAGCCTTCTGTTTGGAGGAACAACTCGATCTGGTAATTGAGGAAGCTCACGCCGATATTTTATACAGTTTGTCGGTATGAAGAGAGGGGACGAAGCAAAGACCCTTGAAAATGTTTTTTTTCTATTTCTCTAAATCCCACTTAAAAGGAACATTTGTATAATATTATAGAACTTGATATAATAGTAGAAAGTTTTTTTTTTTTTTTTTTTTTTTTTTCTAATGTAAACATTTTGTGGGTTTTTTTAGACTATTCTCAAGATAAGAGTCACTATAAAAATAATATTTTATTTAAAATCTTTATGGTTATCGATAATTTTTATTTTCAAGAACTTTTATGGCTATCAGAAGTATTAACATATACTTAGACGTAAAAAAATATAATTTAAGTAATGTGTTAGATATGTAAATAAATATAAGTTTATTTTCCAGATTTATTAATTAATCTATGTATCAAAAATCTCCTAATTGAATCCGGGTTCCTTAAATTCAAGTGAATTGTTTACAAAAAAATAATTCAAACTTCAATGTCAAATCATTAACACGATTCAAAAATTATTCTCACGCTATATACATATAATAAAGTCAACAGATGTTTTTCAAAAACTGCTTTTAAAATGTAAGCGTAATAAAAACTTTTATATTTTCCAGGCCTTATGTTTTTAAGACAAAAAATCGTGATTTATAAGAAAAATGACACTTTTTATTACACCAGAAAAAACCTAATAAATTTTGGAGTTTCTTTATCCCAACATTTATTTTTTTTTTACTCTAATAGTTTTCTTTGTCTAGAGGATTTTGAATGTTCGATCAACAAAATAAGAGATCGATTTAAAGTTAAAAAAGTTTTTAAATAAAAAAACCATAATTTTCTAAATTATAAATTTATAAATTTTTTAATGTACTTTAATTTGTTAGTTTTTACTATCTGTTTACTTTTGACTATCTGTTTATTTTTACTAAAGTAAAATGACATCAATATTTAACTTTAAATTTAAATTTATCAAAATAAAGAACAAGATTTATTTTGGAATAAAATTGTTGATAAAAAATGATACTGAAATCAGCAGCCATCTGATAATTTTTTTCTTTTATGATAAATCGATTATAAAGAAAAAATACTTTTCAATAAATTGCACTTTTAATTTGTTTAAATTTATAGATGTGGAATTTTTTTATTAAAATTTAATTGTTATAAAAATCCACAAAACTGACAGATGCTTGTAAATTCCAGTATCATTGATAAAAATGAAAAATTTCAATGAATATCTATAAAGATTTGAAAATTTACAATTTACTAATTAGTTATTATGAATACACTGAAGTTGTAATAGATTGTGATAAGTTTTTATTGGTATTTGCTACTCAAATAAATTTTTCTACATAAAAGAGAATATATATATTTCTCTAAAACAATAAATTTAAACTAATCTAATCTAAGACCTAAATATTAGACAATGCATTGCAATTACATGTAATTGGGTTTTTCACAGTAACTCGATTTATCTCGTACATTATTTCAAATTTTAAATAAAATCTTCTATTTTTATCTGATCTAACAAATTATCGTACAAAATTTATAAAAATTACATTTAAAGTTCGCACAATAGATTATTTTATGATAATTAATCGCACATTTTTCTCATTTCATTAAAGTTTTTATTTACATGTTTAAATTGCGTGACGAAATTTTGTCAGCGGTTTCACTCCGGTGGTTTTAAAAAAAACAACCAATTTTTTGTTAACAATTTTCTATATCCAGGATTTATGCTCTATCGAAAAAACTACGGAGTACTATTTTACGACGCAATTATACAAACATATAATTTTGCACGTCAAGTCTCGGGCCAAAATATGTAAACAAAATAAATAAATAGATTTATTCAATATAAGCATTTTACGACAAATTAAAAATAATAAAATCATTTAATATTAAACTAGATGCATTTAACGAATATATATAACCTATCGAAACTTTTAATGTAATGTTTGATCGATAACTTCATGCTCGTAAACTAGAAATTTATATAAATAATAAATAAAGTTGTTGTACTTCTCTGATAAGTAAAATTAATTTATTAATTTAATTAATTAACGATAAAAATGCCATCTATAATAGTAACCGATTACACTTGGCGGCAAACAGCCGAAGAAATAATAATATCAGTGCCAATTAGAGGTAGTCCCAAAGATGTTAATGTTTTTGCGATTGACAACTACGTAAAAGTCAGTATTTAAATTTACTTAAAAATATATAAATTTATTAAGATTTTTTTTTAATAAAATAAATTATTTACAGATGAGCTACCCGCCTTTTATACTGGAGTTATTTTTATGGAAAAGTATAATTGAGGAAGAAAGCCAGTGTACTTTGTCAGAATCACAGGCTGTACTGATCCTAAAAAAGAGCGAGATAGATACAGACTGGCCGAGTCTTATTGAAAATAATTTAAGTAAAGAACAAAAACGCGAGTATCGAAATCAAGCTCTGGAACATGCTCGTTTGTCGGCTGAGAAACGTCAAAATGAGAAAAAAAGTTTGTTTTAAATATTTAGATTAACTTTGTTATTTAAAATTTTTTGTTTACTTGATAATTATTTCCAGCAAAGTATCGAGAACTGGATCGACAAGCGGTGAAGGAACAAATAAAACTCGAGTCGAAGGTACACAATAAAATTCAAGAGGTTCGAGACTCTCATAGAAGAGAAGCTATGGATGAGTTTGAAAATTGGCGGAAAAATGCAGAGAAACCAATTCTTTGTAATGAGAAAGCAGTACTACAAGAAAACAGGAAGTCTTACAAGTAATTATCGTTATTTTCAATACTTTATTTTTTATTTTTACTTAGAAAAAGTCAATGGGATATAATTCTTAACATTTTTACAGAGCCCCACTTAAGTGGTTCAAAAGCGAATCTGATGATTCCCGGTCGACTGAATCCCAATCTCCGAAAGCAATAGAAACTGTTGATAACGAAACCGAAGAAGAAACTACTCCAGCTGCTGAAAAAATAAAACCTTTTGGTGGTAAGATCATTAACTCAGTAGCTCAATAGAATTAATAACCATAATATTTAATAAATCATTCAAAATCCAGCTTTCCTGGGATCCCCTCCAACTGAGAGGTCACCGAGTCCAGTAATGCAATCAGTCATCCTTGATACGTCGTACAGAGAGCGAGAAGCTGATACTAAACGAGGAAAAGAAATTATTGATAAACTTCTATCTGGGAACTATCGTATTAGTAATAAAAAAAACATCTTTGACAAGACTGACGTAAGTATTCCTGCTCCGAGGCAATCTGGTAGGATCACTGTAACATTCTCGGAACGTGTGTTTCCAACTCCCGCTAGAGAAAGTTATCACTTACAAGAAAAAGAAGTAAGATGAGTCAGATGAGTGATAAAGATTTCATTTTATTTTTTTTTTTAATTTTGAAGATATAAGTTCAATATTTTTTAGTGGCTTGAAAAACAAGCTGAAGCACGAAGAAAATTTGGATTTGCTTCTGAAGATTTAAGACCTGAAGAACAAAACCCGCAGTGGCTTAAAGATAAAGGAGAGTACGTTTTAATCTTTTTAATATTCATGTAAGGTAAAAGCCCCAATAGATGATCATGTACCAGTATATGATCACTCCATGTATTTGTATACCTACATTTATGAATATAGATATACAAATACATGGAGTGATCATATACTGGTACGTGATCATCTATTGGGGCTTTTACCTTATAGCATAAATTCATAAAAATCATGCTGATTTTTATTAGCAAAAAATATTTATAAATTAAACAAAAGTAGTTTTTAAATGGGACGAACTTTAATTTATTAATTAATACCTTGCACTACTCAATAATAAATATAATAATTATAAAATAACAATAAATTTTACTACAGTTTAAAAATTATGTAATTGAGTTCTTATATCAATGATTGATAGTAGGAAACTAGTAATTATTATGCATATTAAATTATCGCCTATTCTATGAATCATTTGAATTTTATATTTTTTTCTGTAGTGAATTTTTCAAGGTCGGCAACTATTTAGCAGCAATAAGTGCATACACTCATGGTATTAAACTAAGTGACAAGATGGCAAGTCTTTATGCAAATAGAGCAGCAGCTCAATACGCTTTGGCTAATTATCAAAGATGTGCAGAAGATTGCTCCAAGGTATTATTATACTGTTATTTTTTCTACTTAGATTTATTATGTTAAGGGAGCTTTTTTAAATCAGAACTACTTTTTTAAAGCATTGATGAACATTTAAAACAAGTTTTTTTTGCCCTCCGGGCGGAAAGTGGCAACTTTCGTCCCGCTGCGCTAAACTAAGTTGCCGCTTTCCGCCTTCGTCGGACAAAAAAATAGTATACACTCCTCGGGAAGTAAATAAGAAAGCCTCAGATCACATGTTTGTTGACCTCGGCTTCGCCTCGGCCAACAATTACATGTGATCTGAGACATATCTTACTTTACTTCCCTAGGTGTGTAATATACTATTTTGACCTACGATATTTATTTCTATTAGTAATAAATTTTGAAGATTTCATATTAATTTATTTTATTGACTCTGTCAGATAGTTTGCAAAAGTTATTAATAATTATTATATAGTGACTAGTCTAGTCAATGAAAATTATTTAATTTGAATCCTTGTTCTTTATTTACTGGACCAATAACCTTTTTAATTATTCCCAAAGTTAATAGTTATTACTAATAAGTATGATTAATTTTCGAGAAATTTTATCACAATTAATCCGGTTAAAAAGATCTTTATTTCGTATATTTTTTACATTCCTTATTAAAATTTTTTCATAAAAAAAAAATAATATTATTTATTAATATAATAATAATTTAAACAGGCTTTAGAACTAATGGAACCAAAGTGCGAAGGTAACCGTGAATCACGAGCCCGGTGTCATGCACGTTTTGGTGCGGCCCTCTGTAAATTATCGGCACCTCAGCACGGGATTCCAGAATTAGAGGCAGCCCTTAAATTATCTCCCGACAACGATACTATTAAACGTGATTTAGAAGTGGCAAGAAAATTCTTTGACCTCGCCAATTAAGTACAATAATAACATGCGAAAAACATATTATATAATTTTTCTTTAAACTATCACAAGTTATAAATATAAAAACATTTTACTTGAAATGTTGAATTAATTATAATTTAAAAGTTATAATCGTCAATTAAAAATACTAGTAGAAATTTTTTTTAGAAATTTTGAAAAGGTTCCTTGTCTTTATCAACACATGCACATTTGACATGTTCCACGGCGTGAATTATTTCGTGATGTCGGTCTCGCTGCTGATCAATTCGATGCTTGACCATAAATACTAAGCTTACATTCCGGGTCTGAATCGGTCCACACACTTGGTTTTCTTGGGGACAACAGCCAGCACCTTCACAACGAGCCAAAACTGTTGAAAACGGGTAGAATATTTCATCACGACTGGGGCCTACTGATAAAAGTTCTTCGATCCGCACCGCTCTTGGTTGAGGTAATGAACATCTGAATTGATGAACCAGTTGTACATGATTCAAAAAACTGCTGTCCCTTAATAATAAAAAAATGAATCAAATTAATACCAGACATTATAAATTAATAGCACAATGAATTACAAAAAATTAAAATTATCTTACTTGTGATTTATTTTTGATTGACAGCCCAAAACTCCAAAGATCAAAATTAGATATAATATCATCATAATTGATTATTAATAATAATAAAAATTAAAAATTGAATAACACTGTTAATAAAATTTCTTCTCTTTAGAATCACCAGACTGTCTGACTCAAAATCTCGTTCGTGACTAAACGCTCGTATACTACTCAAGTGAAAACGAGAGACTCTTTATTTCACGAATCGCCAACCGAGACACCAACGTTGACCGTTGCGATGCTGAATCCTTTCAACCACAGCTTCTCCAATTCATCGCTATATGTACACGAAATGTATACAACACAATCAACAATCCCGCTTGTATTTATATATGTATATACACGAAGACCGTCCATTCACATTTCTGGTCCAGTGAAAAAAGAGTCCACCTTAACGACAACCCTTTCAAATTATTATTACTCGTCAACAGCTTAACACATTTGTACCTCCTCTTATTTGATTTCTTTCATCATTACACGAATCCTCAGGCGTTTTATTTTTTTACGTCAGCTGCTGGTGGCGAAGAAAAATTCCCGGAACGTAAAAGATTATAGTAATTATTTTGGTCCTCTGCATTCCAACGGTAAACTTTTTTTTTCGGATATAAATTATTTTTAATTTTCTGATTAATAAATTTGATATCATTTTAATTAATAAATCGACAGAATAATTATCAATTATTTGTAATCTATAAAAAAAAAATTAGATTATATAAGGTAAAAGACCCAGTTATTGACACTGGCCTAGTTGATTGACACTTGCAATTTTAATCTAATTAAAAAACTAAAATATTCTCAAAAAACCAATTATCTTAAAATTTATAATTAAAAAATTATATTTATTAATTTATTAGAGTCGATTTGTTTTATTTAATTTAAATAAAATTGCAAGTGTCAATAACTGGGTCTTTTACCTTAATTTATAGAATTATGAAAAAGTCAATGTTTCCAATATACCGTTAAAATTTTTAACAAAATATTACACATTTACAGAATCTGAAAGCGACTCCACAGCTGACGTCATAGAACTCGCATATTGACACACATTAGATCGTCTATCACATAGTCTGGCTTTATCATCTCGTTTAAATTTGATAGCCCAATCCCTTGATGATGAATCATCATTCATAATTGCCATTGCTAGCATTCTTAAGCACACAGCATCAGACTACTAATTTATCAATTGGCAATCCTATTAAGAGCGTGTTGTATGTATATTCTTTCTATTAAAAATCTAAAAATTAGGTTTTTTTTTAAAGCGTTTATGAGATACAAAATACACTTACCTAATTTTTTATAAGTAGAATAATAAATTTTATTCTACGAAATTTCAATTTTTTAGTCTTTTTAATTTATCATAATAAAGACAATCAGTTACATCATTTAAAAATGGTAAATAAAGAATTCACTTACTTCTTCTGTCTTCCATCTAATCTAAAAATAGAAGTAAATGATGGAATACTAATTAATCGTCTCAATGTAATAAATTACACGTGAGAGCTACGTAATGATTATAAAACTGTAGCAAACAATTTTCCTCAATCAACGGAGATTACGTGATACCAGAGGTGTGAAATAAAAATGACTCACTCGAGGAAGAAATAATGAGTGCCCTAATAGAGCAAATGATCGAATATTTAAGCTTCAAAGTCACCTCGTAACTAAAATATTTCCTGATAGAATCTGTAACTTCCTGTAGAGTCATCATCGCTCTGATAACACGCACAAAAGGTTTGACGTCAATTTGATCACTCATCTAATGTGACCGTTAATTGATTCGTCATAACTAAATTTTAACGTACAGTACGTACAGGATAATTGGATTTAAGGTTTATGTGAAAAAGTTATGATATTGGAAAAAACATCGGACGTTGAAGATTCAGGTGACGTAAAAGGGACAAGTTCAATGTATCCTTGATATTACTACGGGAATTCCCAATGACGTAGGTACTGTATGATCGCATATGACAGTCCAGTTTGTTTTCCATAAAACTTTCTATTCTCGTTAAAAAATTTATTATCGCAGTCTATAAATGGAAACAATTAAAAATTCAATAATTCAATGGAATTATTTTAGTTTTTGATAACAATAGACTTCATAGAATAATATATCATGAATTCACTTAAAATTCATCATTACTTTTGTTCTTAATTATTTTAAAATTATTTTAGAAATTTAAATTGATTACAACAATTTTTTTAGTCACATAAAGTGAGAAATAGTTATTTTAAAAATAACAACTAAATACTCTATCACTTAAATAATTTTTTATCTACAAACAAGCTTCATAAAAAAAAATTTAATCACAAGTTAAAAAATTGTAATTATTAATTACTAATTTTCAATGAGAAAAAAAAATTAATTTTTCAAAAAATTTCATATATATTTCTATTTACTAGCATTTGCTAATTATAATCATTAATAACAAGGGTTGATGTATATTGATGGTTAATAAATAATAAGAATGCTAATAATAAAATGGGAAACTTAAAAACCGCAATGACGATCTCAAGTTTGATTTCGAGATAAATATTCACCGTAACAATAAAAAAAAAAGTGAGGTGAATGGGTAAATAAAAAAAAAAATTAACAATCAATCAAACGAAGATAAGCACGAGCATGGAGATGTTTCTGCATCAGCATGTACATAAGTGTGCGACGTATGAGGTAAGGGACGCTTGAACGCGAATGTATAAATACTCGATCAACCAGAAAGAAGCTCTCAGTCGAGAGTCAACTCCACGCTTCATTTTGCAACGACTTCTATCGACAGCCTTCACGTACTGGTGAAAAAGTTTCTACAAACAAACAGTGCTGTGAGAAAAAATGGCTAAAAATATCATAAAAGTTCTCCGGGTGATTATTTTAATTACCACGATTTTGTGTAAGATTCAAGAGACTCAGAGTAACCAGTCAACTACGCGGAAGAATCGTACCTCAGGCAGCTCACCCCGGTCAGCTCTGCGGCTTCCCGCGGTAGAACGCGCCAGAAAATTTATTTGTACGGAACCCCAACCGCGTGCTTATCACCTGAAAGATTTGATGGACAGTCAAGGTTTGTTACATTCTCAAGAAGCACCAAATCACCCATCTTACCTGGTGGTACGTCGCTGTGATGAACATTCCGGTTGTTGCCCTTCTCCTGAGCTGGTCTGCATGCCCGCAGAAGGTTCAGTCTACTTCGAGGAATTCGATGTTCAGTTCCGGAGCGTTGATACTAAAAAGACCTCGCACAAACGGATCTCCGTTGAGCAACATCACAATTGTAGCTGCGAGCCGGCTAATCGAACCCAAAGAGAGACTCTGGAAACCCGAAGACCGAAGATTACTGTTGTGTCTTAAATCTGGAATTTATTCAAATAAAATTAGGGTAATCAGTGATAATTAACTAATTAATTATAATGCTGATTACAAAAATTACATTCTTATGTCTGTGATAATCTGACTTTTTAATTTATTTATTACTATTGAAAGTTTAATATTAGTCTTGATATTTCTTACAAGTATTTATAATACCTTTGTAGATATATAATATTTATAAAATCGTGAGACATTTTGTGGGTGTCTGTGTATGCCTGTAAATAATTTTTACTGCTTACTAGTATAACAGTAAATGAATAGTGTAAGTGTAAAGAAGAATCACTTTCAGATGACGGTTCAACATAAATACCAGGATATTTTATTATGTACCACGGGTGATACAAAATTATACATAGATTTATCTATACATATACATATAAATGTATGTATGTATGTATGTATGCAATAAAATGTTTGGCAATAAGCCCAAATAGATCGCATTGACGCCCTCATGTCGCCGTTTTTGATTATTATATCAAATAGATTAAATTATTACGATGATACCGGTTAGTAATTTTTTTGTTTGTACACGAATTAACGCCACTTGAGCATGTGCGACGTGGGAAGCTCTGAAAAGAAATACGCTTTATATTAATTATTTTGTAAATTAACTGTATGAAAAGTAATGTGATATTATAAATTATTAATTTAGTTTTTTTAATGAATAGTAAATTAATAATTCAATACTCGATGTAATGAAATGAAATGTACCTGTTATACTGTCATGTTTCATTTTATAATTTGGATGTTTGCCTTCAATGCCTTGCCAGCAATGTAAATTCAAAACTTCAAGTTGTATCATTATTTATCTTCATCTCCATCATCATTATCACTATCGCGCTTCTGCAAGTGTATTTCCAAGTTGTATTTTTACTGACTATTTATAAATAATTTATAACTTCAAGAATAAACAAAAAACATTAATAAAATTATTAAGTTACAAACCTGATTATTGCGAGTTGACATTAATTTATTGGTCATTCCTTTGACTTACAATTAATAATACTTATCAGTAATAAATTATAAAATCTATAAGTGGTAGTAAATTAAAATTGTTTATAAATAAATTACTCTTGTATTATTTATATACATAAGGTTTATTTCTTGAAACACAGCAAGTTATCTTACATATCCGCACATGAACTTTAATACATAAAAAAAAAAATTTTTTTAATATTATTAATATAAAAAATCAGTTAATTAATATTAACATATTAATTTTATGGAATTTTTGGAATGATCCACACTATTACATAAATGTTTGTTTTAAAATAAATTTAAACATAAATTTACTCTGGTTGTTTAAATGACAATTACTATTTGTACGAACTCGTCAAGATAACAGTTAAAAAAAAAAAAAAAAAATATATATATATATTTATATTTTATCTAAATATTTCGTTAATCATAATTATAAATACGTATCGTACTGTAGATTCTTCAGTATTTTTAACCTTTTCGTTGAGCTTGAAAAGATGTTCTTAGTTTGTTAATTAGTTATTTAATAACGAGGATAACCGTACTTGGTGGGACGCATACTACGTCGGCCACGAGAGCCACGACCACGTGCTACTTCATTGTTGACTCCCCTTATCCCTCCTGGATGACCTCGATTTGACTGACCTATAAAAGTAAATTAATAAATAAATAAAATGAGCAATACAATTTCAGTAGAAAGAAAAATTATTAATAATAATAAAATGTAGTTAATGATTGATTAATAAATACACTAACCTATAGCTCCTTGACTATTGTCCCAGATGATTGGTGTAGGTCTTCCAGCGCGACCGGTACGAAATGTCCTGTTAGATCTCCTGGCAGGTGAACCGCGTGCATCAGCAGTACCAGAAGCCGGAGTACCAGATGCAGCGGCAGCTGCTGCAATGGACCTCTGTCTTGTATTAATAGAAGGACTGGCTTCAGCTTCCCGACCTTCTTCTTCGGTGTCTTCTTCGTCGGCAGGCACATCAATGGAATCATCATCAACATTACCAACGGTAGCAGAAGCTGCAATTTCAGCAGCCTGTTGGTCGCTTTCTGAGCTCACTCCATCATTTGTCGTCACAGTACTCGACCCCGGAACCGCTTCCATCTGTTCACTCTCCTGATCAGTTACTCTAATACTCGGCACTGGAGTAGTTTCCATCGCATCACTCGGGGCTGTCACCGGAGTGCCAGAAACCGGAGCTTCTTGTTCCTCAGATTGTCCACTAGTCGAAGGAGGCAATTCTGCAGCTGGCGATACCTGAAGTGGCGTTGTTGGTACACTGCGTCCAGTTCCTCCGTCTTCCAGTTGCGTCAAGTCCATTCTCGTGTCATCCATTCCTTCTTGAACCACCTGAGCGACTCCAGAGCCTGAAGGTGCGAACATCGTCCTCACATTAGTGGCAGTAGGAGTAGCCAGTGTCGGTGTTGATGACGGTGCCGAATCACCGAAAGTAAATCGACCTTGAGGAACCTGGGGTGAGCTGACAGCTTCACCAAAACCGTCACCACGACGTGGTACAAAAAGAGTTGGAGTACTAGGAACGATACTATCGTCTCCACCGTCTTCATAACCCTGCTGTGGGAGTAAAAAGTGCTGCTGTTGCCTTGGCATCGGCGCAATACCGCGAGATGATCTCGATACAAAGGTTGAAGGTTCTCCTGTTGGTCCAGCACTACTGATGGCTTCAGACTGTTGCTGCGGAGGCTGACTAGTTGGAATAGTTGGCTGTGCTTGTCTAGGTACTTCAACATTTCTAGAATCATCTTCTAAAATAATTTCCACTTCATTGTTGTCACCTTCAACTTCAGCTTCAACTCCGTAGGGCATTTCTTCTTCTTCTTCCTCATCCTCGTCTTCTTCTTCCTCCTCCATTTCTTCATACGGATCGTTATCAAACTCTTCTTCCTCCTGAGCTTGATGATGACTACCACCCTCGCCTTCATCACAATCTACTACGACGATACAACCTTCCTCGCCTTCTTCATCTTGATCTCGTTGACTGGAAGTCGGTACTTGATACTCGACATCAGAACCGCTGGTAGTCGCAGTTGAAGCCAGTTCTTGCGTACGAATTCTCTTAACTTTAGGACTTGGCGATTGCTCGGACCTACTGTGCTCAGTTCCTTCAACAACGCCTGACCCGGAAGCACAAGTGTCTAGTCCTCGAGGTCGCTTGTGTCCACTGGAAGCCTGAGATGTACTCACAGACGGTGTTGAGCTGCTTGCAATGGTCTGTTGCTGCTCGCTACTTGTCTGCTGAGACTGTTGTTGCTGTTGCTGCTGCTCGACTCTTGGACTCACCAAAGCAACAGTTTGAGGCTGCTGTTGCTGTTGCTGCTGGTCTTGTGGCTGCTGAGCCTGAGACTGAGGTTGTTGAGCCTGACATGGCTGTTGTTGTTGAGCCTGCTGCTGAGGCTGTTGCTGATTAATATTCTCGATATTCTCTGGTTCTTCCCGCTGTGTAGATTCCGCAGATTCGCTTAGCTGAGGCTGGACTGCAAGCTGGCGTAAATTAGACGGCTGTTGGACGGAACTACTTGTGCTTGCAGGTTGATAGTCGGTGTGGCTGCTAGTAGGCGAACTGGTCTCTGTAGTATGAACGACTTGTTGCTGTTGTTGAGGGGCGACAAGTACTGGGTTATTCGCGGTTGTTGGTAAAACTGCAGCTGTACGAGATTGAACGACAACGCTCATGGGACGAATGCTGGCCAAAGGAGTTTCAGCACGCGCAGACATTGGTTTTATGTTTGCAGTAGGTGGTTCAGTAACATTAACTCCACTGACTCCAGCAGCCAACTGTCTCTGAAGTTG
The DNA here is from genome assembly GCF_020080835.1 of Cotesia glomerata. NCBI lineage: Eukaryota > Metazoa > Arthropoda > Insecta > Hymenoptera > Braconidae > Cotesia > Cotesia glomerata. The sequence goes on from NW_025404050.1 coordinate 47,185, forward strand.
ACCAACTCGCTGAAGAAGTGTCTCTTTTTCGGAATTGGCTTCTGCTTTTTCATGTTCCAATCGCGTAATACGTCCTTCCAACTGTGATTTCAGTGCAGCAAGTCTGGCATCATGTTCATTCGGATCTGAATCACTGCTGGCCGACTCACATTTCATTTTTAACTCATTAAGTTCCTTCTCGCACTTTTTATTTGAATCTGTCAACATTACAATTCTTGTACGTGCGTTTTTTAGCAACTGTTTAGTTCTTTCCTCCTTGTCAAAACTCGCTTTGTTCATAGCCTCGATTTCTGCTTTCAAAGATTCAGCTTCAGCTTGAACGGCAGTGATTTGTTGGGTCAGTTCCTCTATTTTCGCCGTCAATTCTTGGTTCTGTCTACGTAACTCTTCACGACCTTCTTCACGCAACTGATTCTCGCGCTCTTCGGAAACAGACACTTCTCCACTGGCTGCCGCTTGATTTTCATCTGCTTTTGTTTTTTCTTCTTCCATGGTCTTCGCAAGCTCTTCATACTGAGTCTTGTATTTCTTGGCAATTTTACGAATTTGAATTTCTTTGTTTTTGACATCAACCAGCACAGCTTCTTTATCTCCCAATTCTTTCTGAAGTTGATCGAGATCTTTTTTGAAAGTCGCTGAATCTTCAATAGCTTGACTGTAATCTTGACTGAGCTGTCGTGCTTCCTCTGTAACCTTCAATAATTGTTCACTTTGACTCTGAATTTGCTTTTGCAGTTGGGCAATTTTTTCTTCCAACTTAGTTTTCTCAGTCTTCAACGCATTGAACTCTTCCATACGTTTTGCATGAGTCTCACGCTCGGAGGTCAACAATTTGCTGAGATTTTCTCGTTCCGTCTGAAGTCTTCTCCAATCTTCAGGACTCGCTTTGTTCGCACGTTCCACGAGAGTGTTTGCACGCTGTCTCCAACGTGTAGCTTCGTTCTTCAGGCTAGAGTTCTCCTGAATCATCGCTTCGTTCTTACCAGCAAGATCTCGAGCCTTTTCTCGGAGTGGTACTACTTCTTCGGATAAAGTTGCTACCTGATTACCCAATTCTGCGACCTTAGCAAGCAAAGAGTCGCGTTCTTCACGGAGAATTCTGTTTGAATCCGCAATGGCGTTAAGTGTTTCAACTTTGCGCAATAAGTCTGCATGCTTATATGTCGTTACAACCTCGATTTCAGACTGCTCTCGTTGATTACTCAGCAAAATTTCACTTTCCTTGAGTCGTTTCTCAGCAACTTCGGCTTGAGATTTAAGCCTAAAGTTTTCAGCCTTCAAAACATCCAATTTAGTCATCGCGAGATCTTTTTCGCGTCTCAGATACTTCATAACTCTCAATAACTGCTCAGCTGACTTGGAATCCTCTTCAACGCCCGTTAAACTTCGATTCATCGCGCTCGAGTCTAAGCTAGTGTCCATAGACTCTTGTCCTCCCAAAGAAGACCTGTTACTCTGCATAATGGCTGTTCGATCACTCAGCTCCTGGACTTGGTTATGCAGTAGTGAATTTTGGGCATCAAGGTCTTCAATTCTCTTTTGCATTTCTTCTATATCATTTTGAAGCTTTTGTTCGCGTTCATGACACGCCAAGCGTTCGGCCTCGAGTGCTTCAACTGCTACATTCTTAGCACGAGTCAATTCATCTATAGTCTTCGAGACATTTGCAGAATCAGCGCGAAGTTTCGCCAGAGCTTGAAGGTCTGCCGAATGAAGTTGCATCTCCCGAGCGTACTTCTCTTCAGCTTCCTTGGCAGCTTGAGACGCATTCAACAAGTCGCTTTTCATTAACTCTAATTCTCCCTTAACTTCGTCCAATTCTTCAAGTTTGGCTTCAGCTACTGCGAGTTTCTCTTTCAACTCGGCATCAGTGACCTGTTGTCCACTCTGTGCCTGAGTTAATTCACTCTCCAAGCTCGCAACTTTCTTTTCCAATACCAAAACTGCGTTCCGCGATGCTTCGAGTGCTGTTTCCAATTCACGCTTCTGTTTTTCATACTGAGTTGTCATATCTTTCAATTGCGCTTCTGTACTGTCGGCAATATCTCCATACTGCTGATTCTGTTGCCGAGCAGTCTTCAGTTGTTCCGTAAGCGATCTGATTTCTGCATTAGCACTTGCCAATTGCATCTCTAGCTCCTGTAATCTCTTGGCTAAATTCTCATCGCCGGTAATCGGCTTAGCCCGAGATTGAGTGATTGTTTCTCTCAATTTGGCTTCCAGTTCATCTGCCCGTTTTTCAGCGGTTGTTTGCGCTGTGCGAGCTGTCTCCAAATCACTGCGTAGACGTTCACCCTGACTTTGTTCTTCAGCCAGTCTCTCCTGAGCAGTAGCCAACTGTTTTTCCAAATGAGAAGTTAACTCTCTGAAGCGATCTTGCTCTTCTTGTAAACGGCGACGTAACGCAGCACACTCACGAATCGAGTCATCCAGTCTCATTTCAGTTCTCAGCTGACCTTCAGCTTGCACACGTTCCAAACTTGCCTTGATCGACTCGACGTCAGCTTTAAGTAATGCATTGGTCTGTCTTTCACGATGTAACATCTCACGCTCTTTTAACAAGCGTGATTCAGAATCACGTAGTAATTGTCGCTCTTGTTTCACAGTCTCCAATTGAACTTCAGCACGAGACAAGCGTGTTTGAGAAGACATAGCGTCATCTTTTAACATAATAATACTCTGTTCATGTTTGGCGATAGTCGTACTATAATTGGCACATCTCTCTTCTAATGATTTAATCTGCGACTTATAGGTTGCAACATTCGCCTGTAATAAATTGAAACGCTCTTGGGATGAATCAAGCTGCACTTTAAGCCGACAGCAACGCGTAGAATTAATCTCCGCCTCCTTTCTCAGCCGCTCAATCTCCTCACCCAACATTCGTTCATGCGCAGCCTTTTCTTTTTTATAAATTTCATACTCATCAGAAGTCTGTTTCAACTTAATCTCTGTCTCAGCCAATTTACTCTCTAACGCTTTGATTTTGTCTTTGTTTTCTTCAACAATTTTCTTGTTTTTATCGGCAACTTCTCCTTCACAGGTATTTTTCTCTTCTTGTTCCATAGGTTCTTCTTCCTCATTATCAATTTCCTTGCCAGTCTTATTCAATGCTTGTTGGTACATAGACTTGTACATATCTTTTTGTCTCATCAGACTTTCAACCATCTTAGTTTGACGCTCTTGTGAGGCCTGCATTTCCGCAATTTGTTCAGCATATCTGTCAAGTTTCTCCTTAACTTCCCCGCTAGCAACATCATCAGTTGCACGCTCAATCTCTTCTTGTCTTGATGACAATGTCCGAACAACAGCTAAGAGTTTTTGATTAGTCTCTTGTAGCTCTTCAATGTCCTTAAAAGTCACCAGCTTTTTACTAATTAAATCTGAGGAGGCTAAATCTGCATCCATTGAACTGTCCATGTTTATGGGAACTGTATTACCAGTTCGGCTTTCTTGAACTTCTTTCAACAAGAAACAGACCTGTCTTGCTAAATCAGACAACTCAGTCTTCAACTTTTGATTCTCACGAGTCAAATGCTTGGCGATACGTTTAGCTTCATCATGACTCTCTTGCATCTGATTATTCTGTGCTAACAATTCGTCTAGTTGATTCGTGAGAGTTGCCACATTTGACAAAGCTACTGAGTATTCTTCTCTCTGTTGTTGAAGTATTGGCGCTCGCTCTTCTAATTCCCGAAGAATAACATCCATCTGGGATTTAAGTCTTTCGTTTTCTTCACGTTCGAGAGTCAATTCATTAACAGTATCTACAAGCGATGTGTATATCTGAGTTAAACTCGAACCCTTCTTCAAAATACGACTCGTAGTAGCAGCAGTTGGCGCTAATTGTTCAACGGCCTGATCTAATCGTTCTTGTTTGATACTTTTAAGAAGCTCATTAGCTTGTTCCAATTCTTTTGTCATCTCAGCAATTTTTTCATCTTTTTGACTTATCAATTCTTCGTAATTAATCTTCTGCTGTCCACATTCGGTCTCGAGGGCTCCATACTGCTCTGTAGCTTGCTCTAACAGATCCTGGAGCTCTTTCACTGCGTTAGTGAATTCTTCAGCCTTTGAATTAGCTTCATCAGCCATACCCTTGTACAAATCAGCAAGTCGAGTCTGGGCACCAATTTCCTCGCGGTACGACGAATGCATCGACAACTCGTGGGACCGTTGATCTTCGACTTTTTGGTTCAGCTCATCACAGCGTCTCTGGAGGGTTGAATTAGCTTCACGCAGCTGCGTCAAGGTTTCATTGCATATTCTGAGTTCTTCGTCACGTTGTGCGAGACGCGTATCAGTCAGAAGAGCCCGTGAAGATGCTTCGGCACGTGTAGCTTGCAACTCCATCGATCTTTTGGACAATTCAATTTCCAAAGCACTGATCTGTTGCGCAGTCAGTGTTCTCTCTTGATCAAGTCGCTTTTCTTTGTACTCGAGATTCATTTCACGGCTACGAATTTCTTCAGCTTCGGCAATCGCTTGACATTTCGCCGTTACGGCGGCCTGTAATTGGCTGGACAACGATGTTACTTCAGTGTGCAGTCTCTCTACCTCGTGATCACGACGTTCCACCTGCATCTGCAACGTGTTACGTTCATCAACTGCCTCGTCACGTTGACGACGAAATTCTGATGTTTCTTTTTGCAACCGTTTAACATTTTCTTGTAGTTTGTAAATCTCATTTTTCGCTTCGTCGAGTTTCAATTGTAATTCGTTTACGTGATTCTCAGTTAGTTCTAGCTTCCCTTTGTGTTCTTCTAAATCTAATTCACGTTCTTTGAAATCTTTTTGTAGTTTCTCAAGTTTCTTTTCTGAAAAATTAAATTAAAAATTAAAATTAATTCATATTAATGAAATATTATTGAATATGATTACAAAAAAAAAAAACAATGTGAATTAACCAAAATATGTTGAATTTTCTTTAAACATAAATTAATAAAATTTCAATACTTTTTGTATAATTAATTATTTATATTGATTATTTTATTTCAAATTAATCAGATCTTTCAACAATAATTTGTTACTTATAACTACACGGAAAAAAAATTAACTTGATTCAAGAGAAAAATTCTTGAACCAAGAAAATAATTTTGAAGAGTTTTGTCGTCTCGAATCAAGACCAAAAATTTTTGAATTAAGTAAAATTTACTTAAACCAAGAAGAATTTCTTAGTTTAAGAACTTTTTTATGTAAATCAAGCATATGAAGTTCTTCAAAATTATTTACTTGATTCAAGTAAATTTTTTTTTGTGTATAATCAGTAATTTATAACAATAATTTTTGCTTTGCTTTTTACATCAAATTGATTATTTATTTTCAATACGACTAAATCTGATGACTCAGTATGAATCTATGCACAAGATATTGAATATAAATAATAAATAAATAAACATACTTTTCGATTGAAAAATATGATAAAATTAAAATAAAAAGAAAAACTGCAATTTTTTAAATATTATTATTTTTTCTTGTCAAATATTTAATATTAAACAAAAATTATTTGATGTTTTTTTCTTTTTCTACCATTCATTTGCCGCCAAAATAATAATTTGCTATTTACAATGGCGTCATTTTAATGAACTATTTCAATAATAATATGTAATATAATAAAATATTAAATCAAGTAGAAAAAAATAAAATGAATTACCAAGACTTTGTTTGCTGTGTTGAAAAACGGCTTTGGCCGTAATGTATTCTTCAAAATGTTCATTGAAATACTTCCTAAGCTTGTTGGCGACTGTATCAGAAACTTGGGTTAACTCATCCTCGGTTAAAATTTTTTTCAGCACATCACAATCACTATCCTCAGACTGTTCCATTTTCCCAGAGTATTTTTTGTATTAATGTACGAGTTAATGCTATATTAATTTACTTATATAAATTAACTAATTAATTAAATAATTGTTAGAATACTTAAATGCCGGATTTTTAAAACCGGTACTTTCTCCCTTGTGTGCGAAAGAAAATGGTGAATGGAAGCACAATATAATATATAAAGCGTGTGTAGTTTCGTTTTTAATTCTGTCTACCTCTATCTTACCTCTACCTCACTTTCATGTGGTATATAAAAAAAATAATCAACATCTAACGCCATCTATTACAATTATTATCAATCGCTGTTCTAACAAACATGTGTTTTCTAGTTATAGATGTCTCTTGGATTGATTTCTCAGTGAAAACAAAATTTGTTACAAACAGACTTAATTCTCACCGCGTATTGAAAACAAAACTGTTTGAACAGTTGAACATAACCATTAATTACTATTTGTAATTTTTGTGGTGATGGCTTAGTTGATCTTATGTAGCTTTATAAACTACAAACTATCCAAGCTTGAATTTGATAAATTATCAATAAAAGTACATAATATGTGTAAATAAAATTATAAATATTATCATTTTTAATAAAATAAGAAATATAATTTTGTAAAATAAAATTTTGTCAACATGGATAATGTTGAGTTGATATTCTTTGACACATTCTCACACGACATAGCTGGGGTATTTATTTTTTAATATTTACTTTTTTTAAATAAAAATATAAGCAAAATTAATGTAATTAATTTTACTTTTTTTTTTTTTTTTTTTTACAGGAACTTAATCTTGATCTTGTGCAATTTATAAAACCGGTTTATATTAGTGAAATAAGAATAATACCTCTTGGAGCGAGAGTTCAAGCTGATTTTCCTGGAGGTGTACGATTGGGGTAAATATAATCGTTTATAATTTATATAATATGATAGCGAAAGTAGTAAAAATTAACCAAAAAAAAAAAAATAATTGATCATTGATTAAAATTGCTTAATAAATTGTATTAACGATCAAAACAAATTTTTAAAAAATTTCTAATCAGTTCATTTAAAACTTATTTTTTTATTTAAAAAAAATTTTTCATTAAATTTAAAACTATTGTCAATATATTCACTAATAAATCAAATTTTATTTCTGTAGGGCTACAAACCCGTCGCAATTTGAAATAGAGTTCTTCGTAAATAACTACAGCAAACCCGGTGCTCCAACGTTTGAATCTCTGGGTGGTTTGGAATACAAACAAAATGTTAATATACAATTAGAATGTGACAAAAAGCAAATATTGACCGACGGTCTGATATTAAAAGGATGGTACACTACAATAACACTCGCGGTGTATGGAAGTCTTAATAAAACTGTAGTCAGTCCTCCGGAAGCCCCAACTCCAGTACCACCGCCAGAAGAAGTACCTGTCGAGGTACCTGAACAAGAGCCGAAACCGTCAACTTCGCAAACAACTGAGCAGCAACCGGACTGGTATTTTGAGAATCATTCACAAGCGCCGGCTACTTTTACAGCACCAGAACCAGCGACGAGTCCAAAACCGGTACCAGCTCCTAAAGCAACGGTTGAGTCGACCCTAAAAGTTTCGGTAAGTGAACCGGATAAAAATGAATCCCAGCCATGGTCTGAAGAAACACCGGAAGAGACACCGAAACCGGTCAAAAGACCCTCATCACCACCTGCTGAATCTCTTGTGTCTCTTAGTCCCGAGTCTATTTCTGCTGAGGAAGAAGAAGCCGAAAGAGAAGTTGAAGAAATGACAACTGAAGCTATTGAACCTTTCGAACCGATTCTTTCGGATGAAGAGTTGATGGCCGACGATTTACCACCGCCGTCAGTTGATTTTACTTGCGATATTCCTGAAGACATTCACATGATTGAACCTCCAGATCTTCTGGATATTGAAAAGCCTCCTCGAGGAATTGAAAAAGATACTGCAGACAATGCCGAAAAGACTCGGGAAATTATTAGATCCCTCGCTAAGTCTGTCATCAACTTTAACAATGTAACTGGTCAAGAAAAAGAAGTTTTTGTGCATAGCTGCGAGACTCTTTGCATTTTGCTTGGATCTTCTTTTCAAGCAGACAACGATGACCTGCAGGATATCACTGAGATTGTCAACGCAGGCTTAGACATGGAGCTTGCACGCGCTCAACCTCAGCCGGCTTACAAAGTTCGTCATGTCAAGGTAGGGGTTAGACTAGCAGAAGCAGCGAGTGTTCTTGAAGATGGAGCATCTATTCTCCTAAAAGTCGAAGCTCCACAAAAACTTTTGACACTCTGTACCCGCGAGAACGTCGCCTTGCCGGTAAAGCTAGCAGCTTTAAGAGCGCTTGACGCCGCTTTAATAAGCCCTAAAATTGTTGAAGAATTTTTAAAGTCAGATAACAATCTATACAAACTGACTTTGATAATGTTAGACGAGGCAAAACTAGCGAGATTAAAGTACGCGCTGGTTTCTCTACTTAGAAAAATTCATGTCTATGAATTGCTATCAGAGATCAACGAAGTAGGACTGACAGAAATAGCCGTACTTGAATTGACTCAAGCATACGCCTGTGCTCCAACGCTTATGGCTCAACCAAAAAGACAACTGCCGGCTAGAATGCAAATGGAATTCGAACGAGAGCATAATAGGAACCCTCGGAAACATTTGATATCTTATTTTCACCATTACGGTTTAATACGGAGAATTTTTCTAATTCTAGTGTCTCCAGATTCAACGGAAAGCCTCATGAAAGCGACAAGAACATTTTTGAATCATCTAGCTGACACCGAAGATGGTCTGTGGTATCTTTTCAAGGAGTCAGAAGTTACTCGATCGATCCTCAAAGCCTTGAGATACGACAAACCAGGCCTGGGTGCGCAAATAGCCTGGCGTATTCAAGTTGTTCAGTGTCTCGCTCTACTGAAAAATTCATCGACACAAGACTGGCTAGTTGTGAAAAAACTTCACTCGTTTCTGACGTTTCCGGAAGGTTTACGAGCTATAATTAAAGTTTTATCCATAGGCTCTTTTATTGACATTTTAATTCCTCTTTTGTCAAACCGGGAGTTGTCTGAATTCGTAGCCGAGTTAATAACCGTCATGATTCGTTACTCAGATGAAGTAGAGGTCCTGCAAAGTCGTGCTGCGTCTTTACTCGAGGAAGCACGCAGTCAGGGAAAATTACGTGACGCAATATCTTATTTGACTATTGCAGCGCCAAACAGTAACTGGAATCACGGAGACGTCTTCACACTTGTATCGACAATTAGAAAATACGCCGACAAAGCGCCGACACTTCCCGGAGAACTTATCACGGCTTGCAGAATTCTTCATCACCTGATATTTCCATCCAACTGTGATATGGATCCAACAGAAGCGTATATCGAATTGAAACACAGAAATGCTTTAACTCAACTATACGCTGCTGACGGTCTGACGGCTTTGGTAGCAGTAATGACCAGTTTAACAAACTTTTACCAGCAGCCATACGTTCATAGAGCATCATTATTTACTGGTCGTCGTGGTTTGTCGATGTTATCTATTTTACTTCCTTGCGTAAAATTGACTCGCGCTCTCTTAGAGCGATTAGTAAAGTGTATGGGAACTGAATTCAAAGATCTAACTCCCGTCGTACCTCTCCTAGGAGTTTACGCGCTGATAGACGCGATACCAAACTCCACTCAATTGATTCGGCTTCTAGCTGATGAAGTTGCTGAAACCTTGTTGTTATTTACCCGAGCAGTAGATTCTGATGGCGCAGGCAACGTCGCTAAATCTCTTTGGACTCAGATGCTCGGTGAAGTTTTAAAAATGATTTCCTCCAGCCCAAGTAATTTTATTCCTGGCTTGAAGTTATTCTCAAGACTGCTACCGCCTATTTTGGACCTCGAAGACATGGTAGAAAACGAAGACACAGCTCGTGCTCTGGGACTAAGAAAATTATGGTCAGCTCATCTTCAGGCCCAAGCAGTAAATCTCGCCGAAACTTTGAGATTACTCTGTGCCAGTTGGAATGAAACATTGTTGACATTACTGTCTACTGTTTGCAAACAGCTGAGTGATTTAGCGGCTCCTACTGCGCTGCTTGTGGGTCGGTGTCTTCTCGACAGAATTTTAGCAGCTTCTTCATTAGAAAATCACAGACCAACATTGGCACTTGTGAGAGATTTAGCGCTTCACGCTCCAGTAAAAGCCACGCTATTAACTCTATTGAGTCCAACATCACGCGCACAAGTAAAATCAGATCAAAAATATATTCCAGTGGTTGATATGATGTGTACGGCGTTAAAAAATACCACAGACATAAATGTACAAATTGAAATATTAGATATATTTAATACACTCTGTGATTATACTCTGAGTATTATGCAAGAGGAACATATTGAACCTTTTGAGATTCGATTGACACACTCAGTCCCTAGTAAGGAACCTCTACTGTCTATTATCACTGTCCTCATTGATATTCTTGCCAATGCCACTAAATATTCGTCGTCTGTTTTGGAAAGCACACTAAGTATTTTTTTATCACTCACTCAGCACAACTACGGTCTGTATCACGTGAAAAGCTGTCTAGAAAATAATCCAGGGACGCTGAAATCATTCTTAGAACATGTTGCGACAATGGAAGATGATGAAGAAAAGAAAATAAATCCGACACTCACAGTTGCCTTTTTGGAAAGTTTAATAACATGTGGAAAATCTTCGAAGCGATCATTATATCTCCGGCTGTCTCAGTTGGCGACTTTGATCATGTGGGATAAAAACGATCCACATCCGCTGGAAAAAGTACCTGGTACTTCCGACTTAGTTAGCGATTTAAAAGCAATTGAAGATGAAAAAGAGCCAATTCCAGAGATGCTTGAGCCTCTTTTGCCGACTCCTGACGCTTTATTGAATCAATTCTCCCAAAGGTCGATGAAAAGATCAAGATCACCGTTACCGAGAGCACGAAAACGTTTCATTGGTACTGGTACCCTGGAAACTACTGTTGACTTGATAGCGCTAGCTACTGAATTATTACCAGCAGATTTTAATTTATTCAATGCAACGCAAATGCTATGCTCCAAAACTTTATCGAACAACATCTTGGAGTCAGGACAAACAAAGGAAGAAAATTCTCGTGATAACCGCGAGCTTCAGAAGCCACCGACTGTTCCTACGGCTAAAACGAAAATGCCTTTCGTCTCCCCGATGCGGGGTCGCGCGCAATTCGTCAGTTCACGAGGTGGTTTAGCCTCTGGTGGAGTTGGCCGAGGAGCTGATCCATTCCGATCGAGGCCACCAAATACCTCGCGACCACCTTCACTTCACGTGGACGATTTTGTGGCACTTGAAACCTGCGGAGCACAACCTACCGGCCCTACTGGCTACAACAAATTAAGTGTTCGAGGTACATGTCCGCCTCGAGGAGTTATCACTGGACCAAGATGTCGTCCTTGGATGGATCCACGACCTCCGTACATGCGTTAGATAAATTATTGATTAAATATTTACAATAAATGGATAATGTTATTTATATCCAATCTTTTAATTTTGTAATAATATTTTAATGCAAAAATTATATGTACATATTAATTAATTATATAATTATGTGATTTTATTTTTTACTTCATAATTTCATCTCTTTGTTCTCATGTCATATTTAACTCGCCCGAATTGTTCTTGCAAATTTGTATACCGTAAGTTAAATTTGGAATATAGTGTTTTGTAACGTGAATCATCTGAATGTTTTGATTTTACCTGAAATTCACAAAAAATATAATTAATAGTTAATATTATAAGTAAGAAAAAATTTTTGTGCTCACTTTTTTTAAAACAATTTTTGATATCTTCTGTTGAAATTTATCTAATATATCATATAATTCTGGAGATGGGTTTATTCCTTTTTTCGATAAAATATTCATTATATCAAGAATATAGACAAAATGATTCGTCATCGTCGCATTGGCAATAAGTGTACCAGCGATTACTGCATTCAACTCATGACCAGATAACTCCATTCCACCGAGAAGTGCTATAGCATCGTTACGCGTATGACATCCAAGAGCGAGTACTCCCCAGGTAATTATGTTTGGAGTCAGACCACGAAGTTGGATTTCATCGAGCACAGCCTGAAATATGAAAATTTTAATAAATAAAAATTTTAATAATTAAAATAAATAATAAATAAAAAATTAAATACTTTAGCATCTCCAAAAGCTCCTCGCCGATTCCTCTTTTTTATAAGCATGTTAAAAAAATCAATATCAAGTTCAATTTTTTTCCTTTTCGCCAAACTGATGAGATTTTTTTCAATAGCCTCTGAATTTGGTACTATCTCCATCAAAATTGTCATCGCTTTTACATCTGGTGTTACATTGTCACGCTCCATGCGTTCAATGAACCCTTCGTACCCACCAAAAAGTATCAATTTGTTCTTTTTATGAATTTCATTCAAATAAATATCTTTTACCTCTTTTGGCTTAGCTAACGCAGTCGCCCTATCCGATGATCCGAACTCTTTTTTCTTCTTGCCACCAACTTGGCCCTCCGGTGCTTCAAGTAGATGCATAGAATTGATAACAAGGGACGAGACAGTTGGAGGGCTAGCTAGCAAATCACCTGGACCATCATTATTTAGAAGAACCCGGCAATCATCAAGATATTCTATAAATTTATCATTAATTTTAAGATCACCCAAGTTAGTTTCTCTAATTCCACGTAGCAGCAAGTTGTATGTAAGTAGTGTTGGCTTTATCTTCCTTTTTTGCATCATCTGCCAAACAACTAAAGCATGCTTTAACCCTGCTTCCTTATCAGAATTACAAGCGAATAATAAAGAATTGAACGTAGCCTCTCCGACAGGTATTCGCTTGTCAATCATTTCATCTACCAGCTGAAAAGCTTCTAGCATCCGATTGTGAAACCCATAGGCTTTTACCATCGCATTATAATGTGTTTCATTCAACACAATATTTTTCAATAAAAATTCTTCACGGAGTTTCTCCAAGGTCTCTAAAGCCATGGCACTGTACCGGGAATTAGAGCAAGCGTTTAATATACTTGTGTAAGTCGCCCCGGTTAGTTTCAAATCTCGCTTTTTCATAGAATTATACAAATTCCATGCTTTCTTTAGGTTGCCCTGAACCGCGAACGCTCGGATGAGAAGATTATACATGAAAGTTGTCGGTTTATCACGATTACTTTTCACCAGGTCAAGTACCTTTAACGCTTCATCTAAATCACCGCGAGTTATGTGTTCTTTTATTAAATTTGCATATTGACCAGGACTCAATTTCAGTCTTCTTGGCAGCTTTGATTCATGCTTGTCAAATTCCTCAACCTCACGCTCGTCCTCATCCAACTCAACTTCCTCATATTGATTGCCGCCTATCTCTCCAAACACATCTGGATTTTTCGGTTCTATCAATCGCTCAGGCTCGGTGGAATAAAATCTGAAATTTTTATAACAAGTACCATAGCTCATACTTTTAATACTTAACTTGGAATCACAAATGTTGTGAACTAGTGAATTTTTTGCCAATTGTTTATGCCATTTTAGATTGTAGTAATTACTTGCTCTTATTCCATAACTAAGTAATTTTAATCTTGCTGAAAACATTATGACAGTTATACTATTCAGATATTTTAATAATTTTTATTATATTTTCCCGTTTTAATTGAATATATATTTTTTTAATAACAACTAAACATTGTTATTTATAAGTGTATTTAATGTTCGGGTTTTAAGGTTAACGTATCACATGTACTTTAAAACATTAACTATACAATTTCATTTGATGTAACAATAATTTTCAAATTGTAACGCTCGAAACTTTGTACTAACTCTCACCAATGTTAAAAAACTTAATTAAACTTTCTCATCAAGATTTTTTTAGTCTATGGCGTCAATAAAAAAAAAAAAAAAAAAAACTCAACTGAGCGCACACGTTCACAATTCCCATTTACAATGTGATGGTTATGTAGTCAATGTCAGTTTAATATATTGAGATAAAATTATATTTTTGAATAAAAATTTTTTAATCATTTTATATAAAAGAAACCATGAATATCCATGAAAAACCTTGCCGAACTTGTGTGGATTTTAAATCTTGGGCTAAACTTCAAAAAAAGACGTATGACTCGGAGCAGGTAATAATTTTCATCATTCATAATTCAAAAAATAACTACTAAAAATAATTTATTCAATAGTGTAAATAATTTAATATTTTTTTTTTTTTTATTTTTAATGATCTAAAAAAAAGACACGTGATAATTATTTGATTTTATAAACAAATAACTCATTATGAAAAAAATTTGGTAATTATTTATAAGTGGAGTCAACCCATGCTAGCCCATGTTATTTATTTTTTTTGTTTTTTAATCAAATTGATCAATTTTTTTTTAAATTGTTCGTTTTTTATGTACTTTAAAAAAAAATAAATATCTATTAATAACATCAAAAAAAGATAAAATAGAACTTTTATCCAAATACATGAGAGCCAAAATTTTTTCCAACTTTTAAAGGCAAAAAGCTATCGAAATCTTTATTTTTTTCCTTTCACGACATTTTTTATCATCAACGCGCCGTAAAAACAACCAGAATAAAAAAAAAAAGAATTTGACAAATGTTAATTTTTCACCTAGTTATGGCCCAAAATGGGGTTGATCCCACTTGTAAATAATTACCAAAAATTTGTTTAAAAATATACAAGAAAATTTTTAAAATTCATAATGTGCATTTTTTTGCGTCTTTTGTTGTTTTGAATTGAAAAATGAATCATTTGAAAATAATTATACTAATTGATATTATTTACAGGAAAAAAAATCTGCTAAAAATGAAGAGTATAAAGAAGCTCTGGTCTTAGCAGAACGAAAAATGAAAAATTGTCCCCTTGACAAAGATGAATTGGGCTCGGCGACTTGGTCATTTTTACATACTATGGCAGCTTATTATCCAGAAAAGCCAACAACTCAGGAAATTAATGATATGAAAACGTTTTTCAATGTATTTTCAAAATTTTATCCCTGTGCTCCGTGTCGGGAAGACTTACAAGAACAGTTAAAGAAAAGACCACCTGAAGTAGCGTCGCAGGAACAGCTGAACCAGTGGTTGTGCGACACCCATAATGAGGTGAATAAAAAATTAGGCAAACCAATCTTCGACTGCCGTCTTATTAATCAGAGATGGAGAGATGGCTGGCTCGACGGTTCCTGTGATTAAATCAACAATCAACTCTTAATGATTATGTATTGTATATAAAAATATTTTACTTACATTTAAATTAATGATATCAACTATTATTTGTAAAATCAACTTCGCTGAGTATTATTGCTAATAAATTATCATGTCGATAATAATTTTTGTGTAAATAAACAACGAAGTAGCAAGGTATATATTATATTAGTACATAATTTCTTAAATATTTACAATTAATATTATTATTAAAACGTTAATTTAAAGCACATTCATAAAAATAATTTATTTACACACTGTTAATTCATTATTATTAATAATTAATTTTATGCGGGTCTTGCGCGATTCCTATTTAAGTTTATAGTAAAAATTGCAGCAGTACCACCTCTCCTTGGTTCATAATTATGATTTTGTCCAACGGCGATGGGGACCACTTGCCATGTTCTTATGTGAAATGGAAAACGTTCGTTGGAAGATGTGGGTCGTGTGACGTAAAGAAACATTGCGTGTCCAACAAAGATAATCCACAGTGAACAACCTTTTACAACACTTTGTCTCACCCATTTATCAACAGCAAACGTGATTGCAAGTACCTGAAAATATAGTTATATTAATTATTACTTTATTTTATTTTACTTAAATGTTTATCGAAGTAAAATTAATTCAAACTACCGTGAGAGGATGACAAAGAAACCACGCGGACCCGAGTGACAGTAATGAAGCATAAAAATGAAACTTGGTGCTGCTTTTACGGCTGGTTCGGTAGCAACAGGCTACAAAGACACCCCAAGCGAGTACTTTGAGAGCCATAAGTCCGAAACCAGGAGGTGACTCGTAAATATAAAGAACCAATCCAGGATCAAAGACCTCGGCTTCATAGATAAAAAGCACCAGTTGCAGGAAAACAATAGTTCCAATGAACCAAATAAGACACCATAATTGTTTGTTTGATAGAACACTTTTAGTTACTGTGTACCCTAGGGCCAGAAGGAGTATCAACAGAGTAAACAACGTTTCTGCACATAATTCGAAGAGATTGCCAAAAAGTTCAGCTCGACGAGATTCGAATCCTGTTGCGCCACGATAGGCGAGACTATAAATTTCAAGGCTGATTCCAATTAATTGGTAAATCAGTGAAATCATAAATAATTTGTATGTTACATGAAGCAGGCGTCGTTCGCGTAATTGAAATGATACGTAGAGGCTGTAACTTACAAGCAAA
>NW_025404051.1:0-4999 GCF_020080835.1 Cotesia glomerata
ATAAGCTCATTATACGCAACTCAAAAAGAAGTCTGTTATGTAAAAATTAATTCAATTTATGAATAATTAATTAATTTAAATTGTTTAATTATTTAGTATTTGGTCCTAGCGTGTTAGGCTAATAGACCGGGAACTCCGAGTTTTATATTTATTGAGAATAGGTTTGTTTGAATAAATTGATCACTAGTTAAATTTAATACATATATTGTTTGAAATAAAAGTTAGTTAAGTTTTACAAAATTCTTACAATTGCTGTACTTTATTGCTACTAAATGGTTGAAGTTTAATATTTTCTTTCTTAAGTAACGAGTTTACAAACACTAAATTCACAAAATACAATAATTAAAACAAATGATAAAATTGATGAATCTTGTTAATTCAAATTGTTGTGGTTGATTTCGCTTCAATTACTTATTTTTTACTTTTACAAACTGTTAATTCTTACTTATATCAAATTTCGGGTAGTCTATTTTGAGACTTTACTTAAACTGTGCAATGATGTTACCACTAGAAAAGTCAAAAAGCACAAAGAGAGCGAACACCCAGCAAAGTTTTCCGGGTCCGAGATTCCGTAGGTCCCTCAGTTGTTATTCTGAGGGAGAACCCAGTGCTCAATTAGCTATCGTTTTCCGGGTACTCTTACCCTCTCTTCGGATGTTTCGGAAAACTACTATAGTGGCGGTCTACTTTTTGTATTTTGTTGTACAAGTATACTGTACGTTTGTGATAGTGGATAAAGTACCTGCTGCCATACACACACACATATGCACACAAGCGATTCTAATGTTAACTTTATACTTTACTATACGAAATGTTTAAATATTACTATTTTTTTTTAAATTTATATACGTAACTAAATTATTGGAGCGATTAAATTACAATTAATTAGTAATTTTTTATTAGCAATTGATTTAAAATAGAATGAATAATTAGTCGATCGTTGTTAATAATTAATTTGTAATTTCCTATTTCGAATTATCTATTTATTCTTATATATATTTTAACTAACTTCGGTTATAGTTTAAAGAGAAAATGTCGTTCAAGAGTCGATTATTGTTAATTATTAATTTGTAGTTTCCTATTTTGAATTATCTATTTATTCTTATATATATTTTAACTAACTTCGGTTAGTTTAAAGAGAAAATGTCGTTCAAGAGTCGATTATTGTTAATAATTAATTTGTAGTTTCCTATTTTTTTTATTTATTCCCTTAACATTTAAATTCTATTTCACTTTAGTTTATTTAACTAACTATTCATTTTGAGTCATTATTTTTATCTATCTTTACTTTCTGAATTATTTATTTATTCTTTATATATACATTTTAACTAAAATTTTATCTTTTGGTTATAGTTTAAAGATAAAATGCTGTTCAAGTTTTATTTTTATAGTTTATTTAACTAGCTATTCATTTTGAGTCATTATTTATCTTTCTTTACCTTTGAAATTGTCTATTTACTCTTATATGTAACCTTTAACTAAAATTTTATTCTTAGGTTATAGTTTAAAGATAAAATGTGTTGTTCAAGTTTTATTTTTATATTGTAAAAATTACTAGTTTTTCTAATTTTAAGTTATTATTCTTTTATTATATGTCTAAACAGTAAACCGAAGAATATTTTCCTAAATGAGATTATAATTGCGAAAAATATTTTAAACTGGGTGTTAGTGTCTCAGTGCATTTAAGGGCGGCGTAAGTGTCGAAGATTTCCAAATAATATCTTCTAGTGTTCCTTTCAATCGGCTACAAGTTATTTACGTATAACAAAACTCCCATTTACTTGTTTGTTAAGTTTTTAAAATCTTAAATGCATTGAGGTTCTAAACTAAACACCTAAGTAAGGGACATGGATCCTAAATCCTATTACCTGGCCTACAGACGAACGAAAAATTATGACGGTCTTCAATAAAAAAAATAAAAAGAAATTGTTACTAAAGAAATTAATATTAGTAAAAATTAATATATAAAAAAAAAATGTGTTACATAACAAGTCCAAAAAAGGGACTCAGTTAGATGTCAGAAAATTGACTCCAAACTTATGAGTTCATTAAGAGCTCTTAGTTCTGACCTCGTAAAAAAGAGCTTCTTAAGGGGGTCTTCTACTCTAGAGGCTCGAATTTCGAGCGTTTTTCGGCAGTCGATAAAAAAAAAGCATTTGATAATTTTACTATCCATTTTTTTATCATGTGTTTATTTATATTTAAAGAATACACAAAATAAATTTCAAAAAAAAAAAATTTTTTTTCATCAAGTTATGCATCCTTGGAGTAGAGGGGGGAAAAAAAAAGCAGTGTCCTCATCACCATGATTTCCGCCCTTGTGGTCATCTGAAAAATAAAATAATGATGGATTCTTGATTAGTATGAATGTCGCTATCGCATGAACCAACGAAACTGAAAAAAAAATTTTTTTTCATAAAATGGCGGCTACTCAAAAATAAAGGTCGATTTTTTCACTAATTTTTCAACTTTGTCGAATTTTTTAAAAATATTAAAAATTTTTAATTTTTATTTTTTGTTGGTTCATGCGTTAGAGAGATATATAAAGAATATTAATGCCAAATTTCACGTAAATCAGCTGATTAGAACTTCAGATATTGTGGTTACCGCATCGAAAAAAGTAGTTTCGAGAAAAATGCGTTTAAAGTTTTACGTTAAGTTTTAGGCAGCGTAACTGATAGTATAGTACGTATAACTTACATTCTTTTAATCAGCCATCCCAGCTTCATACATTGGGCCTTCCTCGACTTCATATTGAATGTTTTCCATTTCTCTCCCTCATAACCGAGCAGTTCTTTTCGCTTCTTTCATGAAGCATGCTGGAAGCTCGAACCTCAGACCGTTCAATTCTTCCTGCGTTGCGCCTGACAGCTTAAACCCGCATAAGATTCCGGACCAATTTTCATTCCCATTAGTATCATAATATTTTAAAATAGGATAAAAGCCTTCATTAAAAATACAGGTAGCTAAATAAGCCATCAACGCAATTTCGATTGTCTGGGATCCGGCATGAATATGTTTCGGTGCCAAATGTCCATATCAAAAGAATTTAGCGACTCATTGTTGACATTTTGAGGTTTCGCTACCCAAACAACGCTCTAATAAAGGAGATCAAACCGATAAGCTTTCGTAAAATAGGCTTTAAACCTTTAAAAACCTTATCAGTTAGAGGTGGATCCTCGTGGGAGAAAAATCGTTTAGAGTTCCTTCGGCCGCTGCTTTCTGCCACTTGCACCAACGCTGTCTGGTCCAGGTGGACAATTTGTAATGTTCTGAGGATTCTTATCAGTTGAACTTTGTGAAAAGTAAGTTGCCCATATTTCGCGTTTCATATCCTCGACCGACTCAGGATGACGCCGAATAGCTAATCCGTAATACCAAAACAACTCGTTGTTTTTTTTATCAGTCAACTTACCAGCGCCCTTGCCACCAATTCCACTATTCTCTTTTTTTGCCTTCCGTAGACGCGATCCCATACGTTTTTGAACGTGCCCAACACACTCTTTTTTTATAACATCAGGTTGACCTTGGTAAGGATCAAGTGTAAGGATACCTTCAAAAGTCTTCGAGTCGCCATCTCCAATATACTTTACATATTTTACTTCATGCTTTTCTTCGGATCTACGAAACATTTCCACCACTGCGTCAACTTCCATCTTCCCAGCACTTCCTTGATGATTTATTGCGCAAGAATCTTCGTGTTCGTTATACCAGTCTTCATAAGTACTGATGATAAAGTCTTTTTTTATTCTTCCAATAATTGCACCCTTGGCAAAAACTGGACTTCACGACTGTGTCTATAACTTTCTTACTGTATTTACCTACAAGTGTAGTGACTCCAAAAAGTGAATTGAACCCTCTCTTCTTCCACGTTCCATCGCTGGAAACTGTAAAATGTGTAGGGTCCGCATCCGGATCTGCGGCTGAAATTAATTCTTTCTCTTCATTCACAGCTTTAGTAATTACCAGGTTATAAACAGTCGATGCAGCCAAATGTAAATTATCTAAACAATTATAGTATGTACGAATAGCCAAACTCTGACTAATATCCATAATACTACAAAATATGTTGATACCTTCTCTCCCAACTCCGACGAGCCTCATAGCAGTTACTATTCGTCGATTTATTTCAAATGCCTTATTTACAAACGGGCATGACTGAATATAACGGATTTTTTCGCAGCCACATTGTACTCCAATTTTAAATCCTAGTCCCCGTGCAGCTGACCGAGAAAATGACATTTTTTGCTTACAAGTAGCACATATTATCATTAAAGCACGAGATTAAAATACAGAACAAAATTCTAATATACAATAACCAAAAGTAGAATCCACAAGAATTTTATCATCACTTGAACTCTTCAATTTTGCTGCTGATGCACTAGTAAAAGATGTATCCTCTTCGAGATTATGTTGATTGCCGCAAAATCTCCGTTTTTTCGATCTGCTTGGACGATAAGTTCCTTGTCTGGAACTTTTTCTATCCATACTTAAAACACAAATAAAAAATTCACACTAAATTTAAGAGTTTACAGAAAATATTTCACTTGATTTTACGTCTTCACTGTTTCGAAGTTAACATCGAACTAACTCAAACTAAAAGTAAATAGAATAAAAACTTTTGTATAATACGTTACAATGACCTTCAAACGATTGATTTAGTATACAGAAAGTATAATAGAAAGAAGAAAAGAGAGAGAGTTATTCATACTCAGGTAGCCCGGGCCTCCAATCGTCTATTGTTCCAGTCGTCCGCCCAACCGGTTTAGTTGCCACGACACTAAAACGGCTATAACTTCGGAAATAATTTGAATTTTGAAAAATCCTTTTAGAGAGATATTTTTGAATATATAAACTATCGAATTATGAAAAAAAAAATTTTTCGATTTTTTGAAATTTCTAGAGTAGAAGACCCCCTTAAGACGTCACATTAGGACTTCTATAAGATGTTTTTTGAAAGACTTCATACTGAAATCTTTCTGACTTGGATGCTGACTGG
>NW_025404052.1:0-4999 GCF_020080835.1 Cotesia glomerata
AGCCAAGAAATTTCTTTCTGGGCACATGTTTCTACTGAGTGTTCTGTAAATGAATAAGTACTTAAGCAATGTTAAGAAATATTTATATAAAGCCAGCCGTATGATTAGATGCAATTATTATTATTAAGAAAATAATTTTACTATAACTGCAAGAAATTTTTTTGCAGCTAAGGGAATATTTGAAATATATTTTTTTCTTAATTATAAATGT
The DNA here is from genome assembly GCF_020080835.1 of Cotesia glomerata. Lineage (NCBI taxonomy): Eukaryota > Metazoa > Arthropoda > Insecta > Hymenoptera > Braconidae > Cotesia > Cotesia glomerata. Next base: position 212 of record NW_025404052.1, read on the forward strand.
ATGATTTTCATCTGTAATACTTTTTTTAGAATTTAATTCCGAAAATTCAACATTTTCTACACAGTTGTTGGTACGCTCTGTGTGGAATACTCAGTTCCAGAGTTACAAGAGTTGCCTTTGACTACAGTAGGAAGGCATAAATGAGGATTACAAAAAACAAGAGTAGTAACAGATTTATATTTGAGTACACTTTGATTTGAGAGAATTCAGTAATGTCTTGGACTCCAATATTTTTTATGTTGGTGACAAATTTCACTGAAGTAGCCTTGATGTAGTTGAACTATTGAGGTAAAGGATTGGCATTGAGTTGAGTAATTTGGAGTACAGCTGTCCCCCCTGCCACAACAATCGCTCAGGCGTGGGTTCGAGCTCTGGCAGTCGCAGTTTTCTGCGATTTCCAAGGGCTTGCTCTTTTGCCGACTGTACCCTTGCCAGGTTTCTATGGTTTCTTGGTCACTGTGGTAGGGACGGGGCACAGGCAAATGCGGGGTGCCGGTGTTAGAGTCGACACAGCCGCTGAGGAGGTAAATGTACTGTCAATAGTCCAGTAAAGAAGGGATGTAAGTCCCACGTGCTCCAGGCCGGAAGGGTGACGCGTAAGTTTCCAATATTAAAAAAAAAAAAAATATATTCAAAACTAATTATTGATAATCTTTTATTAATTTTCATAATTTAAATTTAATTTTCATAATATAGAATTAATTATCTATTGTCAATAAATTTTATAATATTAAATTGATTTGAATAATTTAAAATTAATAAGTTATAATCGAAAATTGATTTTTATAGTTTATAATTAATTTTTAAAAAATAAATTTATTATTTATGATAGTAAAACTAATTCCATAACAAAAATTTATGAATTATTTGATACTATTCATTTAAAAAAAGATCTATTTTTGTAATATAAAATTAATTTTCATCATTTCAAAAGGAAGTTCGAGCGTAACTAATGAGTCAAAAATAATTAAAAATTATATCTTTATAATCCCTCATTTATTTTTCATTCTTTAAAATTAATTTTTATTATATAAAATTAATTACCTGTCGTCAATAAATAATACTTATAATACCAAATTGATTAAAATAATTGAAAATTTATTTTTAAAATCTAAATTTAAATTTTACAGTTGATTATTGATTTTACGATAATAAATTAATTTTTCTAAGGTGAAATTAATTACTTGTGACCTGAAATTAATTGATAAACAAAAATTAATGATTCATTTGCTAATATTCATTTTTCGAGGGATAAAATTTATTTTCATTATTTAAAAATTAATTTTATAAAGGGATATGAGATTAATTTAAATAATTTGAAACAGGGTAATTTTTACCCCTCTGCATCAGATAAAATTATCGAGATCGATAACTTATTCGACGCAGAACTGGCTTGTCTTTGCCCTCGACCTTAGTAGTACTCAAGTGGGGGTATTTTGGGGTTTACTTTTTGAGTAGCCTCACGTGCATCGAGGAGGCGAAGTTGGAGTGTTCAAACTGGTGCGAGAAAATCCAAAAAAATGGAAGCCCACTGGATCCAGGGAGTTTCTTCTAATTAAAATTTACAAGGTATTGTTATGTCCTAAGGCGCGTTTTTTAGAGCGGTAGCGTAAACAGTGGAGAGTTTGGACTAACAGTTTAAAGAATCACGCAACGGAGGTTTTCATTCCGTTGTTTTAATTATTATATGTGGAACGTTTTCGATGTACGAATTTACCACGCCGTTTGTTTGAGACTGTAAACGGATTTTAATTGAGGAGTAGATGGTACTTAGTTCACTTTGCTGGATTATTTCTTGGGGAATTACCGGATCCGTGATTCCGGGTGCTGCATCAGGCAGTGCCTCCCTTTTCTCCTTGATTGGACCCTCTGGTTGGTATTTGCAGTATTTTGAATTGGATGGATTTCCAGGGCTGCTTCCCATTCTAAGGGCTCGCTTATTTTATGAAAATGAACTTATTTGGAAACAGATTTCAATTTCTTTTCAAGATTTATTTTTAACAAACACCAAAACTTTTACCACTTTCAATGAATTTTTTATTAGATCGTAATTAATTTATTAATGAATTTTATTTATGTTATGAGCTAACGTCCTCCAGTCCCCCCGTAGGGTAAAGTGCTGGAATTGAGCTTTAAAAGATCTTAGAGTTACTTATTGACCGAACTCGCCCAGCAACAGAACTTTGAGAATCCGGTTCTTTAGATTTTCTTATTGGTCAAATCGCCCTCTAAGTGCAGGAGCAGATTAGAACTTTGAGAATCCCGGGACTCGTAGACAATATTAACAACTAATACGTTGCCCGGCCGGTTGAAACCGCGTCCAAACTTCCTCCTAAATTTGCAGTGCAAAAATTAAAAGCAAGGACTCTACGAAGAGCTTACCCGTCAATTTAAACGCGGAAGTCGGAGCCAATTAACTAACAAAAAGAAAAGGCGTTGGCTGTTAATCGCCCGCTTTTTAAAACCTTGATAACTCCGCTGCTGGAGTTTGGTGCAGAAGTCCCCGCTAGTCAACCAGCAGTCGCGTAGCGTCTATTTTATTATTATTGGCTTTCGCGCATGGAGAAGCTTCCTTCATCTTGCGCCGGACGATTTAAATTTAAAGAAAGAGAAAGGAAAAAAATTTGCCGGGTGGACATAACTTGTTCCACCGGAAAGAAGCGAGGAGCTAGTATAAGCTTATTTCTCTGGTTTTCCTATGGGCCACCTTCTCTATAAGCAGAAAGCAACTTTACATTACCTTTTTAGTTTAACTTGTAATATATCTTAATATAATAAGTAGAGTAACAGGAGGAGTCATCTGACACCAATATTTTAAATTTAAATTTATATTTTATCTCGTGCAGTATTGTGCATGACAGATGATTAATCGTCTTCGCCTCTTGATTTCGGTAAGCCAGCTGAAAATCACTATTGTTCTCCAGCAGTGATCAAGCTAACATTACAATTAAGAGTTTTGTTAAAGAGAGAAAAGAAGGAGAAATGTACATCCTTTGAAAAAAAACTGAAAACCATACGGTACTTGGTATTAAATTAGCCCTTGCCATTTATGGAGGGAAAGGTTGAGTGAAATTTGTAATATAACTGGTGTATATTTCAATCGTTTCATCTCTTGCCAAGAGGTTAATTTATTATGTGTTATTTCTTTTTAGGCGTATCAAGATGGATATTTCCGGGTGTGGCTGGCAATAGAGATTAAATGGCAGATCATTCTGCTTCTTAGCCATTATATATTATAATGGAATTTCGCTCAATTTCGGCTTTTTACAGCGTCGACAGGGCCAGAGAGCACTCACCTAAAATTGAAGCTTACCTGGGTTTCACCGTGGTACGTAGTTGGGCGCCAGGGAACTTTACCGTTCCAACGATTCGAGAAGTCGTTGTTGATCGTCGTCACGGTGGCGGCGAGGTCGATGCGACAAAAGAGATTCAAAAAATTCAAATAATCGGGGCGAAAAGCAAAAAGTGATTAAATCTTACGTGATCTCGAGGAGGAAAGAAGAAAAAAAAAATTGATTACCGAATGTTCAGTTAACAATTTATTCTAGCAGTCGCCAATAATAATTCATAAGGTGTCGCCAAGGTATTCGTGTAATAACGATTTAATTCTCGTCAAAAGTAACGACAATAATAACAAAAAAATTGATTTAGCTGTGATCAAGTCGATAATTCGTAGATAGTAATATACTATAATATAATATAATATACTATAATTAGTATTACGTTGACATAATCAATTAATCGATACTAAAAAATAATCGAAATCGATAGTAAAACAAAAAATCAAAAAGAATAATTAAGTTCAGGTCCGTCATCCGGCTCACAAAAATTCTCAGAATTAATTTTATAACTAATTATACGGCGGAATAAAACAACTTTATTTTTCTTCAAATTAAATAAAAGCTAATAATACTTTAGTGATAAAACGATACCAATTAACCTCAATTTTGTTAACAACTGACAGTGCGGCGAAATAAACAATTTAATTCATTTTTTAAATTAGATCAAAAGTACTAATACTTAATGATTAAACAATTAATTAACTCTTGAGTTGGAGTTCATAATTATTAATGCGACCGAATGAACAATTAAATTACTCACTCAAATTCATCGTTCGTAACCATAAAACAATTTTAAGAAAAAAATGAATAAAAAAAAATTAACGCCTGAGTAAGTTACATTACTTTATAACTAACAATAAGTTCAATTGATACGCCGAAAACAACAAAGAACAATTCAAATATTCATCGAAATTGACCTCTTTGATACACTTAATTATTTTGAATTCTTCGGCGGCTCGTGGCGGCAACAACACTTTCACGGTCGGTAAAATCAATTAGAGTCGAGGGTAAAATGAAGAAGCTCGAGGTAATTTGGGCTCGCGCTCGGAGATGGCGCGTCGGTCGGGCTAGTTGTCGTAACAACTCCAAATTTATCGAACGTCCAATTCAGTAACCACAAAAATAAGCAACACGGATCACAAAAGCATGTTGCATCCATTCACCGTGGTGAGGTCACGAACACACACAGAAGTTCACACAACCCCAATGGTACCGAGCCTCAGGGGTAATGTCGTCCTCACATCGTAACTCGGCGATAAATCCACACAGTGTGGCCGTGGGGGCAATCCAGCTTCGACAAGGGGTACGATAGTAAAATAGCTTAACAATGTGCAATATTTAACTCAGTAATGGTGATTAATTGCGTTTGTAAACTATTTTAATGCTTGTAGCGGAATTTGTGCGACTAACAGACACGGCGTCCAGATCAGAATTGCTTGTTAATATG
>NW_025404053.1:0-4998 GCF_020080835.1 Cotesia glomerata
GATATACATAAAAAATGTAAATTCCCATTGATAATTAAAATTGTTGATTTATACTGGAGAGTTTACACGGTTTAGTCACGTTAAGTTTTTTAATGGTACTAGCTACTATGAGAAAAACAGAACCTCAATTTTTCCATTAGAATTTGACGATGCTGATAAAAAATTTGCTTCTCGACAAAAAAATTAATTCAGCTGTTTCAAAAAAGACATCTGAGAAAATGGCTAATCATCTGTGGTACCTTTCTGAAGAATTAGCAGCTTTGGCTTTATTTGATTCGAGAGTTTCACCGGAAATAAAAATTAGAATGGTAACTGCTATAAAGTCCCGAAATAGTAGTATATTAAATAAAAAGCGTTTCATAATCAATAAGAATAAGTTGAATACGTTATTAATAAAAGATCTGTCATTTCGTTTCTAAAAGATCATTAGTATTATTTGAACGATTTGGATTGTCTACTGAGTTTCTTGATGTCGACATCACTTTATGGGCTAGTCACAGAAGCTTTCAAGAAAATATTCAATTTTTTAGTACATTAAAAGTAGTGAATGACGTTGCTGAGAGGAATGTCGCATTAATTACGAAATATAATCAGCATTCAACTAACAGTGAAGAACAATTTCAAGGTTTTTTACAAACGGTAAAAAAACATACTTTCCGAGCTGTTCTAAAAAAAACTTTATGTAAATTGTACTATTGAAGGTATATTGACCATAAATTCGTAATACATCTGTATTTTTTTAGCGCTGTTCAGTTAAATTAGTCAGTAATCAATAATTAATAAAAACTTTTCATCAAAAACCTCTGAGAAATTTATCATTTTAATTTTTTAATATATAATATTGTTTATTTAAGTGATTTAAGTCGATTTTTCGTATTTATAAATAAATATTATTATTTTTTTAAACAGTTCGATGTTTAAGGCCTGATAACTCCGAAATGGTTCTCCGTACGCATATATTCATTCAAACAATTTTTGTAGATCGTTAAATTTCCTACAAGAATATGTATCGATCATAGCTATAAAATGCTTCGTTGTTGACTAGCAAAATTCAAAAGTAAAAAAAAATTTTTTTCTATGTTATTTCAATGGAAATAAAAAATTAATTACAGCCACCTCTATACATTAATATTAAGGGCTGAGATTTTCACAATGTCTTCGATTAGGGATACTCTGAAAAATTTTCAAAGTTCTTCGAAAAAAAAAAAAAAATAGCTTGTTTTTTTGAAACACTCTAATATACATAAGTGCAATATGAACAAAATAAAGAAATTTGTGTTCTAGAAAATTGCTTGATTTTGGTAAGGTGAGAGTAGATCACTACTGAATACTTTTTTCACTATGAGGCGAGGAAAGAAGGATACTTAACTAAAAAATATGAAATCACTATAAATCGAGCAAAAAAGGTTACTTAACAAAAAGATATGAAATCCGAACAAAAACAGTTTCACTGTAAAAAATTGCGCCAAGTCCACGTTCATAAAACTCTAAATAACATTCGCACTTTAGAAAAAAAATAATACGCGTTTCAATAATTTTTATTCTTTACAAAAAGATGTGAAATACAAAAAAAATACCAAGAAACCGTCATCATGTTGAATAATTGAAAAAAAATTTGTTGAAAATTTAAAAATTAAAGAAAAAAATTTTTATCGTACTTGGCGCGCGTCATTGAGTAACCCAAATTTTTTCAGGATTAATGAACATTCTTTTAATGTATAGAAATTTATAAGTAGGTTAACCTATAAAATGCATAAATATAATTAATGAATTATTACTTCATGAAAGTTTTAAAAAAGTTAGGTAAAACCAAACGTGCAGGCCTTAAGCGCATGCCCGAGAAAAAATATTTATATATAATTATATATATTTATATATAAATTGGTTACATATGATTATATATGAAAAATGGCCAAATATAATCATATCTAATTATATATAACTATATATAATTATATATAACAATATTTAATTATATATTTATTACATCTAATTAATTATTGGGTTAATTTTATGGATAGAATATTTAATATGGTCCTACGCAATTCTGTGTAACTAATTAAAATGCAAAAAAAAAATATCTAGATATAGTTTTATAGCTATAATACCAGCGGTCACCCATCCAACTATTAACCCTGCTCAATGCTGCTTAACTTTGGTGATCTCCGTGCGTCTTGAAGTGTCTGCTGTGCTGCTGTCTTAGATAATAATGATTCTATGATCTACATAATGTATCATATGAGTTTATCATAGATGGGACATAAAAATTGATTTTAATATATATTTGGATAGTCATAATTCATAATTTATTTATGTTACCGAATTTCATTATAATATAACACTTATTTAAATAATAAAAAAAATAATGATTTTACTATTAGGTAATAGCAGAGCAGACCAAAACATCTCATAGGAAATATGACAAATTTTGTATTTCAGAATTATTTAAACGTAATTATAAACATCATTTTACACTTTTTGTGATTACCAAAAAAAAAATTTTTTTTCAAAGAAAAAATTTTTAAGTCTGTTAATTATATATAAGCATATATAATTATATATACTTATATATAATTATATATGGGACTATATACAATCTTGCATGGCTGTATATTGCTCCATGTATAGTCACATATAATTATATATGATTATATATAACCTCATATACAATTCTATATATAATCATGTATGATTATATATAATTCTATATACTTATATATAATTGTACATGGAACTATATATAATCGTGCATGGTTGTATATTGCTCCATATATAGTCATATATAATTATATATGATTATATATAACTTCATATACAATTCCATATATAATCATGTATGATTATATATAACTCTATATACTTATATATAATTGTATATGGAACTATATATAATCGTGCATGGTTGTATATTGCTCCATATATAGTCATATATAATTATATATGATTATATATAACCTCATATACAATTCCATATATTATCATGTATGATTATATATAATTCTATATACTTATATATAATTGTATGTGGAACTATATATAATCGTGCATGGTTGTATATTGCTCCATATATAGTCATATATAATTATATATGATTATATATAACCTCATATACAATTCCATGTATAATCATGTATGATTATATATAATTATGTATGATCATATATAATTGTATATAATTATATATGTGATTCCATATATAATCATATATGATTATATACAATTATATATAACTATATAGAAACATTTTTTCTTGGGTGCTTAAGTTATTCTAAAGTTATTTGTTTTTAATATTCCCGCGGAAAGATAGAACTTATGTTCATGCAATAATTCAAGAAGGCATTGAGAAATGGCTTATTAGGAAAAATAACTTTGCCTCATCATATATATATAATTGTATATAATTGTATATATATATATATATATATATATATATATATATATATATATATATATATATATATATATATATATATGTATACAGGATGTCCCAAAAGTCACGGACGCCATTGTAGCATCTGATGAAAAAAATAATTCTGAGACGAAAAGTCCTTAGCCATTTTTCAATTAACCGCATAGATAATTAATTATTAATTAAAAATAACGTCTCTTTATTTGTTAGAGAGAGAGCACCAGTGTCCAGTAAAGTATGTGCCAAACAAAGACACAACTAACTGTATGACTAACTAGTTGTTTTGTCGAAAACTATACACTTAGGATAGTTTCCGTAATTGTTTTAAAAATTATGATTAATTTGGGATTAGGATATTAAATAAATTATGCGTCGATTTGTTGGGGAATAAAATAAAGATTTATTTATTTCCAGAGGAGGAAAACTCAGTTGGACTGAGAAAAAACCTCCTCGAATGAAAAAATGTACAAGTAAGAACGCAAAGCGTGTAGTGCGAATAAAAGAATATGTGTAAATTGCCGTCGCAAACAACACAAACAAGGTGAGCTCAACCGCTTTAGAAAAGCAAATGGTATTAATTCAGAATTAATGAATTGACGCTAGCTTTTAAGCTAACTAGAGTCAATTAATAGTAAAATACTAATTAATTGACGTAAAATGTCAGTGCAGAGACCGATTGATTGATTAGAATTATTAGTGTAGGAACTAATTAGATAATTCGATATCAGAATCGAATAGTTGATGAAATTTGATTCGATAGAATGATGATTAAATATTTAGCAATGAATTTAATATAATTTATTACAAATATTGCGTGTTAACTATGGAATGACTAAAGCCGCGTAGCTGATGCAATCCTTTATTAAAATGGCGCGTAATAACCGCGTGGCATCACTTATTAATTTTGATTTATTTAATTCACTGAACAGTTACTAATGATTTTTAATGATTTGAGAATTTAATTGGTAATTGAAGTTAATGAAATTAATAATATTTAATGAATATTTTAAGTGTTAAAGTAAATGCGTATTATACGTGATAAATCAGAAAACGATTGACACAGAGTAGTCGTACTAATACAAGCGTCCAAGCACAACTGCATGCCGCCGGCCACGTGAGCCGGCTTCTTTCCCGTTAACCAAAGCGCGCATGAGCGACAGCCATGGTTTGATACGAATTTTCACGAGTTGGAGCGATCAAGCCCGAAGGCGCAACTCCTCTTATAAATTTTTATTAAATGTCTTTTCTATCGGTTAAACACTAGTTTCTATAGCTAACGTAGTCACACATATTTACTTACACATTCACACGTGCAAGCGTCTTCGTTGGAACGCACTTGACTTGACACTAGTGCTCTCTCTCTCTAACGCATAAAAGGACGTTATTTTAATTAATAATTAATTATCTATGCATCTGATTAAAAAATGGCTAAGGACTTTTCGTCTCAGAATTATTTTGTTTATCAGATGCTACAATGGCGTCCGTTACTTCTGGGACACTCTGTATATATGAGTATAGTATATATATATATATATATATATATATATATATATATATATATATATATATATATATATACTTATATATAC
>NW_025404054.1:0-4997 GCF_020080835.1 Cotesia glomerata
AGTCAGAATATAGTTTCGGCTATAGTACAGTTACATACTCAGCCTATATTTCAGAAAAAAAGTTAATATGGCTGACCAAATTATAAAAAATGGATCAAACTGCCAGCCGAAATAAATTAATTTTAATTAAGTAAAAAAATTTTGCGCTTCGATTTTTATCCTTAGCTATCCGGAAAAGTCTGATGAACAGTTTAAAAAAAAAATTGAGTGAAAAAATGAAATTTCTCAAAAGTTATAAGGTTTACCCCTCCATGTGAACTTAAAACAATGACACCTATATACCATGAAAAATCAGGTTTTTCTGTATTATTATTATTTAATGGCTATAAATAATTATAAAAAATTATTTAAACTGTTTAATGAGTATTTTTCTTAGCAACAAAGGCGTGTTTTTATATCATTACTTTACGTATAAACAATTCAAAAAGGCACTTAAGGCATGCAATATGGGTAAGGCACACCTAAGGGTAATAGTATTAGTATATGAGTTTGATTTCATAACGCATTATACAAACTTCACTTTAACCTATTTAGTAATCTGTGGTAGTACATTGGCTTTATAAAAAAAATCTGTGGTAATCTGTGATAGTGATGTGCCCAGCTCGGAAAAAATATTACTCGATTTAACTCGAGTGAAATCCAATCATTTATTTAAGTATTCAAATTAATATTTACTATCAATTAAACTATTTTTTATAATCAGTAATCACAATATTTTCAAGAAAATAAGATAATTAGTTTCTATTGTAGCTATAGATTATTAATAACTAATAAAATTATTAATTTTGAGTGTAAATCACACGATCAGATTAATTAAGTGAAACACATAACCTCTGTGCAACACGTGTCACGAGTTCCCTGAAGCAACGGCTATTGAGTTGTAAGTATAGAATTATTTTTACGTTTATTATAAAATCAAAAATTATTCTTTCTTATTTATAACGAAAATATTGTTGGGAATGAGTGAAAACGAATTCGGTGAAAGTTAGATTTTTATTACAATTTAAGGAGAATTTTCTTTTGTGTTTACTTATAAGAGCTCTAACATCAACAGAATTTTTTTTTTCACTATTTCTAACAATATGTATTTTCGATATAATTGAGAAACATAAAATTTTTAAACTTTCGTGAAACTATCTAATTTTTACATATATATTTAATGTAATCAAAAAGAGATAAAATAAATGATCAATATAATAATTAAATAATTCAATCAGTTCTATTCATGCTATTGTGTTTTGTATTGTACAGTGAACAATACCAACAAAACACCAAAGGTGCCAATTTTGAGCCGTGATACAAATAAATCTAGAAGCATTCGAGAAATAGAAGAGCCAAAAGAACCGAAAGGGAACAAGTTCAGGAAGAAAATACTGGATGTGAGAATGGCGCAATTGCGTCCAGAACAATCAGACGATACACGAGCTGAACGCAATGAAGTCATAGAGATTAGAACAACGACTTAATCACACCATCAAGTTTGTTTGTATTGAGCTAAAGACAGGCTAACAAAAATATTGTTCACTGCAAGCATTAAAAGAGATTAATATTATGCAATTAATTAATTATATAAATAATTATTACTTTTATTAAATTAAAACAATTAATGTTTGTTGTTTTGTTATTTTTAAACAACATTCCCTCGTCGTTCCACAGCGCTCCAGGCCTTTTCACTCATATTCCCACATCCTTATACACTTCCAATAAGTTAGTAATTTTTTTTCGACACTAGAAATTCTCCTAGAAATTATTCACATGGCAAAACAACGTTTGCCGGGTCTAGCTAGTTTTATATAAAAAGGAAAAAAAACTCGTGAACGTCATTCCTGTACATGAATGAAGTGGTAAGAGATACTGAACTTTAAAAGATAAAATGGATAATTTTTTTCAACTTTCACAAGGTTCCGTTACACTAATAGAAGGATTTATTAACTATTAATAATTTGTTATTTTCCATGAGGAACTTGATTCATTTTAATAAATGTTTTTTACTATTCAATAAATATTTATTTGGGAGAAAAGTACATTTATTAATATATAAAAAGTTGTTATTGAGAAGTTATTAACGATTTTGTAAATTGAATTTATTTCGCTTTGCAATGTTATATGATAGAAAAGATTGCTTATAAACAAAAATCATCTTTATAAATTATTTCCATTAATTATATTACATTATAATAACGTTTATTGTGAAATACCCAGTCTATCACAGCTCATAAATATCTTTTATATTTTAAAATATTAAAAATGTTAATTTATTTAGTGAATTCAATTATTATCATGTATTCCAGCTATAGGGTTATAAAAAAAGTCAAAAGAAAATTGCTATTTTTACATTTTATTTTAAATAAACATTTGTTAACAGGGTAAAAAATATTCATTACCATTAATAATTGATGGTAACAGTTAATTATTTGTACTTAATAAATTACTTATTAAATGTTAATAAATATTTGTTTAACTGTTAACCCCTAGATTAAAAAAGTATTGAGACAAAAGAAAAAGTATTGAAAAGTATTGGTTTTCGAGTCAATCCAATTCTTTTCAATACTTTTTCTTTGATCAATATCTGTTCTTAATCAGGGTCGACTAATAAATCGCATTTGATAAATAATTTATTAACTGTTAATCAATATTTATTAAATCCTAAGGTAAAAGACTTGATTATTGATACTGGCCTAGTTATTGACACTTGCAATTTTATTTTAATTAAATAAAACAAAATTGACTTTAATAAATTAATAAATATAATTTTTTAATAATAAATTTTAAGATAAGTGGTTTTTGAAAACATTTTATTTTTGGTAGAATAAAATTTCAAGTGTCAATCAACTAGGCCAGTGTCCAACTAACTGGAGTTTTCGTATGATACTAAAAATCATTTATTATCATTTAATAAATCTCATTAAATATAAACAAATCACTCCTATCAGTGTATTGAATCACTTTTATCATATCAGAATATATATACTTTCGAATTAACTAAAGTTAATTTCAGAACCAACTACCTGAAAGGTGAAAACCAACTACCAGAAGGTGAAGAAGATTATTATCAGAAGGTGAGAAGTACAGCCATCCAGATGACGAGTGTTTTGAGGATAATAATGAAAATGATGATAATCAAATTGAGAAAGATGGGAATCATGGTGACGCTGATATTGAAGAGGTCGAAGAAGAAGATGATGATATCCTCGAGACTACGCCTCTAAGACCAAAAAACAAGAAAAGCCAAGACACTAGGCGAGACGAGAAGAATATATGGCGAGGCTTTCGCCTACCTCCGAAAGAGGCCGTTTCCTGGGCTCAAAAGGCTATGCACCTACGTATATTTGTCCTACTCCCACCATAACGAGAACTTTTAGCCCAGATCCGCGGACAAGGAAAAAACCACTTAGATTCCCTCTTGTGTTTATACACATTCATTGAACGGCGCTGCAAGAGTTGCGTGAGTGGTAAGGCGTGTGCTACTCTCATCGACTCCTCTTCCGGCAACTCATTCCCTGTAGGCACATCAGAGATATTGCCCACACGGTATGGAAGCAGTATCCAGCGAGGGACCACGGGGAGGCAGAGTCGATTGAAGACCATGTTGTTTGTGTGATGTGTTGTATGTAAAAAGTAGGATTTTACGTGTCAGTGTTTGCGTGTGTAGGGTGCCCGGGCACTTGTGATTATTTGTGGTTATTTTTCCCTAAACTTATTCTACGGCAGTCGTCCAAAGCTTTATGCTGTCCTCACAATTGTGTGGAGCATATCGCTTGTACTTCAGGCGCTCCGACTCTACCTAGGTATTAGATGTTTGTTGAGTCGTCATCCCTAGTCGCGTTTTCATTTAACTAGCTGGGTTTTGGAGTTTGCAACACATTACTAACGTTTACTGAAACCTTTTAAAAGCTTGAAGTAACTTTGGGATGTGGCAATCGCACGCGCAATAACGCTCGCCCACTCCGCGTTCCCACCCCATATGTCCTTGAAGGCACCTCACGTTGAGGCTCGTACTCATGGCATTCAAGCATTAAGTGCTCCACGTTGTCCGACCTTTTCTCCCTAACCCATTCTTCCCTACACTCGTCGCAAGAATCTACTATCCGTATATTCGTACTTGTATTGGTATTCTCTAAAGCAACCGTGGCCGGTTAGGATTTGGGTCAGCCAGAAGTTAGGGCTGATCCATTTGTTTGTTAGAAGCGCTTTCTGCTACGTCTGGGAAAGAAGACTTTAGTTTCGCGGCCGTTCTCTGATGTATCCCCATTGTTCTTGCCACCGACGGCCTATGGTTTCCCAGTTCTAAAGGGTGACAAGGCGATCCTCCGCATCTGGCTGCACACGGTGACGTTTCCAAGGGTAGCCTGTTTGCCGATACGGAGGCTGTATCGCGCGCACCGTTACAAATCTATTACGAGCTGAATGGGCACTGCCCCCGCGACTACGCAAAATCCCTTCAAGCGAAACTTTGTCCCTAGGTAGTAGTTGTTGTTATCAGCGCTTGACGCTGAAGTGCTCGAAGATGTCTCCAGGTGCCCTATCGCAACGGTCACTCGAAGCTGCCGCCGCATGTGTGACGACAGGCATAAAGAAGCCCTTGTATATGGTGGACATAGCTGGGTATCGCCAATCCCCATTCTGCCCACGCAATACGCCGCATGCGCCCGGAAAATACCCTACTTGGTTTCGCGCGCCTTGTTTTAATGTGATTTTTCACTTTGAGGCCCTCGTCGAAGTGTACCCCTAAGTATCTAACGCTCGATTTGAATTTGACTTTGGAGTCTCCTATCATTATTTTTGGCGGTTTGTTATCGTATTTGGGCTTTCTCTGTCGTCCATTTGCTTCATAGGGGTACGGGCTCTTTTTGTCCTTACGTGGACCGCGATGTACAAATTCGTTCTTGAGGAAGATGGCTTCAGTCTTCGACTTCGACAGCTCGAGCTTTGCGGAACAGCACCATTCCAGTATATTATCTACTACTATTTGACTATTATGCTCTATTTCTTTTCTC
>NW_025404055.1:0-4996 GCF_020080835.1 Cotesia glomerata
CAAAACAGCTATGCCTGAAATCCGCAAAAAGGATTCCTTCCCCTAAAATAAAAAAAAAAAAAAAAATAACACACCCACACACACACACACACAAACAGACACACACACATATACCAGGGTGTCTGTTACTTACCAAGTTGATTTTTTTTTCGCTGACGCTCCTTGGGTTTTAAGTTACTGACCTAAAAAAAAATATCCAATATAAATAAGCTCTTAATTACCTAACGAAACTTTGCCCCAATCGAGTTACATTTCCCATCCAAATAACATGGGAATTAACAACTTTTTGATATTAATTTTTTTTCACCGAAAAAAATGCCACCACGACTATTATCAATGCATATTCTGATAGGAAATTGAATTTTTCACAAAAAAGTTCTTATAATTTTTCGATAAAATCATTCCTTTAAAAGTTATTCGTAGTTTAAGTTCTGTTTATAGTTATTATCATAGTTTTTTAGTCTTGCTATAAAGTTTTATGTGTAATAATCATTTATTTTATCTATAAATGATTCAAAAATTTGATAAAAAATATTTATAGTTACCGTAACGTTAACAATACGAAGTATTGAATACATTTTTAAAAATATAGCCGCATATTTATATTTTTTCTATCTCTAATCACATTTATGGGTTAAATAATTTTTAATCGCATTATAAGTATTTTTGTTTTTATGAATAATTTGCACTAAATATTGTTTTTGTTCTATTTTATGACTTTAAATGTTGATATATTCTTGAGTTAATTGAAGCGCTCTTTCAACTACATCGTTAACAACCCATATAGGAAAGAATGGCGGGCCCAGACTTGACTCAGGCCTGGCCCAACTATGGACAACTCTGGGCAAGGCCTGGCTTAAGTCTGGAATAACAACGCTGGCCCAAGCCTGGTTACCAGGACTGGCCCATGCCTGGCTACCAGGACTGGCCCATGCCTGGTTACCAGGGTTGGTCCACTGTTAATTTTCAAGTCCGACCCATGCCTGGTAACCAGGTCTGGGGGTCATAGTTAATTTTCAAGTCTAGCTCATGCCATTTCATAAAAAATGAATTATTTAAGGTTTCATTTTTTTAATTTTAATTTTTAAGTAGATTTAACGCAAATTTAGATAGTTTGACTCTTTATTTAGACCTAAATTCTACTAATTATAGAAATAAAGTTAAAATAATACTTGCCTTAACCGAGATTTGAACCTAAGCCGCACGCTTGCCAGGCCGATAACTAACCCCTGCGCCGTATGAACGATAAGTTGATTCACACTTCATCATTCATATAAAATAAATTTATATGATGACGAAGTGAGACGGTTCACATTATTTATATAATTTATGTTATTTAATATTGTATTTTGATGGAAATTAAATGTTTTTTACAAATGTTTATTACTCAAAAAAATCCAAGAGTTAAGTTCTTATATAACTTTAGACTTTGTACATTGATCTCTATATTTTTTAAATATTTTATTGGTAATTTAAATGTTAAAAATTATCAATATTAAAAATTCAACTGTTAATTATTATATTTTAATTTTTTTTAGACCCCATCAATTTTGACGATATTGTTTTGGTTAAGTAATAAATTTTCAATTTTAGCATTTGCTAACAAATATTCGTTAAGCAATAAATATTTACTGTTCAAAATTCTATTACTTCATGATTAATCAACTTTGGATTCTTCATTGAATGGCCAAGGCTAGGTTACTCAATTCTGGCTCAAGTATCGGTTGCCATTCATTGGCCATGGTTAGGCTTTCCAGCTTTGGCCCAAGGCTGGGGTTCTTTTGCCTCGGCCATTCTATGGCGAACCAGTCTTGACCCAGGCTTGGGTAATCATTTGTTTGGCCAAGGTATAGTTGCCCAGTCTTGACCCAAGGCTGGGTTCTCTTGCCTTAGCTATTCTATGGCAAACCAGTGTTGGCCCAGGCTTTGATAATTATTGGATTGGCCAAGGCTGATTACCTAGTCTTGGCCCAAGCATGGGCCAATATCGGTGCGCCAAGCTTGGTTGCCCAGTACTGGGCCAGGTAAGGCCCCGTCATTCAACTCTGGCAGTTCCTACATGAGAACTTGTCGATTATTAGCAATGTTTAATCCTTCCAAACAATTATTATTGGTGGTCCATGTCTCAAAGTTAACCTCTTGAAAATTTTTATTCATGTTGAATCAAACAAAAAATTCAATCGAATTTGAATTGATAGAAATCAATTTATTTAACAAAGAAATCAATGTTTTTTTAAACTTCCCGCTAAGAAAATAGAAAATTTTCAAAAATCGAGAAGTTATTTTTTTGTAAATTGATAATTTCATTATCTGAATTAACTTTATAGTGTTTAGGGGGAATGAAAATCAAAGCTTTCATCACTTTTTAATAGCTTTAATCATTTGTCGTTCCACGTGAAGTGATATGTTTGGAACAATAAAAGCCAAAGCAGCTTTTTCACCAGTTAAATACCACAGATGGTTTTTGAATTTGTGCAATACTGCCTCAGAAATTTTCTTATTAGTTGTCCTATATTGATTCACATTCTTGATATAATTTAAATCTTGATATGAAGCTAATGCTGCAAGAGGTGTCACATACCAAAATTACACATAAACAAATACCATGAATGAACAAATATCCAAAAGATTTTGTTGCGCTTCAAGATCTAACTTGAAAATGAATCGCGTTTGACATCCAACGTGCATGGTAAAATGCATCTAGCTTGTAAAATTGGATCTGATTGGCACTCTAATTATGCGACTAAAAATTGCTTAACAAATAAACGTAAATAGAGACAGAAAAAATACAAATAATTATTTGTGAAATAGCTTAGCGGCAATATTATTAAAATTGTATTCAATAAATCGTATTGTTAACGTTACATTAACTATTAATCTTTTTAATAAAATTTTTGGAACATATATATATATATAACATAAATGATTAAAATACATAGAACTTTATAGCAACTTTTTTGTAAATCATTCAATTCCCTATCAGAATATGCATCGATAATAGTCGTAGTGGCATATTTTTCAGTGGAAAAAAATTAATAACAAAATGTTGCAAATTCCCATGTTATTTAAATGGGAAATGTAACTCGATTGGGGCAAGGTTTAATTTGGTAATGAAGAGATTATTTATATAGGATATTATTTTTGTAGGTCAAGAACTAAAAATCCAGGGGGCGTCAGCGAAAAAAAAATCAACTTGGTAAATCACGAACACCTTAATATATATAGACATAGTGACACCCTCGCGGAAAAAGTCAGAGAAGCTTCCTAGGACCTCAAAACGTCGAGATCTGATGAAAACTCGATTTTCGAAAAACGGGGTAAAACCAATAACTTCCCGATTTTTGAAAATTTTCAATTTTTTTAGCGGGAAGTTAAAAATCATAGTAAATAATAAAATTTTCGCCTAGATTGTCATTCTTCATTTTCAGAATCTATTTCAATTTTAATATTTGGTAATAAAGGAAAATCTTGAACTCCCAATGTTATTGGTATAAGTTTTACATATGATGTCGCATTAATTTCAAATCGAAAATCACCTATGAGAGGGTCATTGGTAAATAGGTCTAAAACTCCGATCCAAGCTATTGATCCGCGTATGATAATAATTTGATGTAAGTGTATTTGATAAATAATGTTTCTAAATATTGTGTCCATACACATAAGGTTTCTGACAACAACTCCTTCGAATATTAAAAAAACGAACCTATCTTTATTCTCTATCCATGTTATTCCCATTATCCTAGTCACAAAACCGACAAAGCTGTAAATAATGGAAATGATTAATTATTCAGAGTTTAGCAAGAATCATAAAAATTTTTATAAATTATTCTTAAATTTAATAAATAGTTAAAATAAATTATTATAAAAAATATTTTAAAAAATTCACATGTAGAAATCAAAATAAAAAAAATAAATAAATAATTAATCTATTATTATATTTAGATAATAAAAATAATAATGAGTAAACATAAATATAATCACATACTTCGATTCTTCACCATCAACCATCGTTTCCTTTCTCATTTCTTTACTTTCAGTAAAATTTATTTTTACCATTTTATCCAATTTTTCATTAACCAAATAATGATAATTTTTGTAAATGTTAAAATTTTGAGCTTTAAAATAAAAAAACTTCTATGAGAAATCTAAATCTGCAATCGTAGTACTCGGTTGTTAATAAATAAATAAAAAACAAAACATCTCTAATATATATTTTATTCGCGCAACATACACTATTGTACCTAGAACTTAAATTTAAATGCTACACTTGACTGTATGACTCTTTAAATTTTTATATTAAAAAAAAATACTAAAATTCTGATTAATGTTAAAAAAACTAATTGAATTTTAGCCATTCTAAAGTCAGGCTTATAAAAGTTTTGTTTAAAAAAAAACTATGTGCTTAAAAAACTGCGGCGAATGCTTTTTTAACCCTTACCGGCCACACCTCACTCAGGCTACATAACGGCCACATGGTGTAACTCATTACCCCACGCTGAAAAACCCGGTTGGACAAAATGTGTACATGTTTTGATACTTTTAATTAATTGTGTCATGTTCGTTGACGAGTTCTTTAATATTTCTAATGGTTCGAAACTTGGTTAATTTATAGATGGCGTTCTAACAACTGGTCACTTAAGTCAAAATTTTGGAAAAATGGCTTTTTTGCAAAAAAATTCACTTCTCAGATTCACGGCATATGCCGTTTATTGTATTCATTTGAAAGTTTTAAGACCTTTAATTCCTTTTTTTTAAGCTTAGGGTAACTAGTCACCCTGTTTGATCGGTAAGGGTTAAAAAAGAATATCGAAGGACGCATTCAAAAGTTATAGTTGTTCAATAAATACATTATGAGCTCGAAAAGCTTAAAATTTGAAAAATAGTGCTTTGAGCTTGAGAAGCTCAAATATTAATCAAAAAAGACGCATCTTAAGGAGCTTTAAATTCAAACAGCGGGAAGTTCTAGGGTTGGCCTACGTGGTCAACCGATATCCAG
>NW_025404056.1:0-4993 GCF_020080835.1 Cotesia glomerata
TTTCCCACTTTTTCCCATTTTAAACCAGTTACAACACGAAGTTTCTCATCTGACACACGATAGTCATCCATTTTATCTAGCAATGTTGAATCACATTCAACGCAAAAATTTTCCATCATGTTACTTAATTCTACTGATGAAATTCTCGTCCAGTTAGAATAAACTCTTATGAGATTTAGATCTCCATCATAGAACCATTCATTTATCAAATGACTCCGACTGCATCGATTTCCATCTGGTATGAAAACTCGTCGTTTGATAAATGACTGCATTCAAGCTTGTTGAGGAATAACGGTTAAATCGATAGTATTATTGCGCAGACAACAGTATCTATGGGTTGAAATAGTTCTTTTAATTGAAACTTCAATATACTCTGTACCGTCATCGGTAGAAGTGATGTTAGCTCAGAAAGAAGGATCATCAGAACTTGACTGAGACAATGTCATTTGTAACAAACTAGACTCCATTCATTCTAATAGTTCACTAACGATAGATTCAGATTCATCTTCAGAGCCATTTGTACCTGGATCATATATACTATAATGGGCTTTTCACCGGCACTGGCGTCGACAGGGCCAGAAAGCATCCACCTAAAATGGCTTACCTAGGTGTCGAAGGTAGTTGAGCGCCAGGAACTTACCGTTCTACGGTTCGAAATCGTTTTCGTTCGTCGTCTGGCGGTTGGTCGATGACGAAGAGATTTGAAGTTCGAATAAGCGGCTGAACGTAAAATTCTTAAATATAAGTGAGTCTCGGGAAAGAGAAAATAAAAAAGAAAGTAATCGCCGAATGTTCATTCAAAAATTTATTTTAACAGTCACCAAGAATATTAATAATTAAAAAAATAATTATAATAACAATTAATTCTTCGCCGAAATAACGAACAATAATAAGGAAAAAAAATTAACATTGGTATGTCGATGAGTCGCAAATAATAATTTACTTGATTTATAATTAATACTACGGTGACGTATGTGATTAATTGACCTTCAAATTAATCGAAATAGTAAAACAAATAAACTCGGTCCGTAAACGGCTTCGCAAAAGTTCCGACTTAATTTATAATTAATAATGCGGTGGAATAACTAAATAATTTACCTCAAAAATTAAGTAATAATTAATAATACAAAGGAAATAAACAATTGATTAACCTAGAAATTGTTAATAATACCAAAAAAAATTAAATTTGGTCCGGCTTTTGGCTCATAAAACTCCCAATTAATTTATAATTAATAATACAATATAATAAACAATTAGGTCTTTCTCAAATTAATTAAGAATTGATAAAATCTTAAAGTCGGTCCGTCAATGGCTCATAAAATTTCCAAGAGTAATTTATAATTAATAATACAATGTAATAAACAGGTAATTGTGTTAAATATAGAATTAGAATTCCAGTTCGTCAACAGCTCGCACAAATTCCAAATTAATTTTATAATTAATCATACAATGAAATAAAATCAATTGTTTATCTCATAAAATTAATTAAATAAAAAAATAAATAAAAAAATTAAATCCGGTCCGTCGGTGGCTTGCAAATTCCCCAATTAATTTGTACTTAAATTAAACACAAATGTAAAGCTTCAATTCGACGACTATTCTGAAATAATAATTCAAATAATTCCAAAATTCCAACAATTTCGCGGGCTCATGGCGGATATAACTAAGTACGGTCCGGTAAATCGACTAAGCTTTCTAGGTAGTTGAAGCTCGAGAGATAAAGTTTGGGCTCGCGCTCGGAGATGGCGCGTCGGTCAGGCTAGCTGTCGTACACAGCTCCAAATTTCTCGAGGCGTTACGTTTAATAACAACAAAAAAAAATCCAATTTAATTTTGTCGGCATACATCCAATGTTCCAACCAATAAGCAATCCATTAACAATAGTAATAAAAATAGGTCTAAACAAGTTGGTTCAATGACAGCGTCTCGAACACAAAAAAAAAAATAAACAAAAAAAATAAATAATAAGAATCGAACGCTTGACTTTGAATCTACCTTTTAATGTACGAACACACACACAAATAAGTACCCTCGATAGTACTCGTACCTCTGAGTGTCGTCACACACGTCTCCGATAATCCGAAAGGGAATTCAATAATTACTTTCGCAAAAAATTAATAATAAACAAAATTCCACCAAAAATCAAACTGGTGAAATTTCGCCAAAATTGATCGCGATATCGCGGTGAAATAGGATCACCCTGGAGCTAGATTAGCGATCAGACTCACCCCTGCGGCAGCAGTGAACCCTCTCAGGTCGATCCTGGCCCGTGTCAAAATTCTAACAAGTTGGCGGTAACGCTGGTGGAATGGCGTCGATCTCTCGGCGATGGTGTCTAAGATTCCACTTGGGAACAATATGTTCTCCGATAATAATACTCGGCAATGAGCGTTCGGTAATCGTCAACTCGGTACAAAAATTACAAATTACTTAACAACGAAATTTAACAATCGATCCAATCACAAATTAAAAGAAGTCTTAGCAAAAATGCACGTA
Organism: Cotesia glomerata; assembly: GCF_020080835.1. Taxonomy (NCBI): domain Eukaryota; kingdom Metazoa; phylum Arthropoda; class Insecta; order Hymenoptera; family Braconidae; genus Cotesia; species Cotesia glomerata. Next base: position 2,497 of record NW_025404056.1, read on the forward strand.
TCGAAATTTATTACAAGTCAACGTTACGGCATCCAGATCAGAATCAATTAATTATCGCTGCCTCCTCGGCAACATGTGTTCTCTAGTTTTCCGTTAGTTCAAAACCTCGCATCCAATCAGCTCACGGCTTCTTCTAGCCGGCCGTTGTATTACGGGATACGTCCAGTACTCCGTTGCGATCGATGATTGGTCGATATGCCACTAGGTTCGGCTTACGGCCCCCAGATGGTGCCTCGTTCTGCTGCCGTTGATCAACCGCCGTCGTCATTCGTCGGTTTTAAATTGGCCTCGTTCTCGCCGTGGTCCTCCTCCAGATGTCGCTCCGGTCGTTGATGGCTCCGTGAAGATTCGTGGGTTCGTCTGATCGCTCAACTGATTTTCGCTCTCACTCTAACATACTCTCTACAATATTCACACTCATTCATGCATACTTTTCAAATTCGGCGCGTTTTCTGTTATAAGCTTGAGCTTTTACACTCTGATCAGGAGGCCGCTTGGGGCGACACAGCTTATCCAAAATAATTAATAATAATAAAGAATATTAAAATAAAACAAATAGCCAAGTTATTTTCTTTTGACATGGGAAATTTTTCCCATGTCACAATACATATACATTTCTACATCATATATAGAAGATTTTTACCAAATTTGGAGCATATAGGAGCTATAGCTTGGAAATAAAAAATTTTTATTGTTAACACCTACCCTCGCAATCCTTATTAGGTATGATTTTTTCATAAAAATATGCTAATAGAAAATTTTTGCATCACATATAGAAGATTCCTACCAAATTTGGAGCATATAGGGAGCTATTGTTTAAATACGGAATTTTTCATTGTTAACGCCCCCCGCAACAGCCCTTCTGGATGGAATTCTCGTATAATCCGTTCTTAGTTGACCCTCAACTCGGCGAAAGGAATATTCTAACCAAATTTCAAGTCTCTACGCATTATGGTTCTAAAGATATCGTGATGAATGGTCAATACACAGTAAAAAATTTTTCATCATTGCGTAGAGTGTTATAATTTCTGTGTAGAATATTATACTCTAGTGGGTAGAATCTCTAACATCCATATGTGTTAATTCTAATGATTTGAACTCCAACTAGAATGTGAAATTTTACACACTATAGTTTACCAGATTCTTGAACACAAATTTTTTACACTCCCTAGACAATGACGAAAAAGTTTTTACTTTTGTGTATGTAGGTGGAAATCTCTTATATATATAACAATAGATATATACTGAGCATTAGCCAATAATTTTTGAGGCCATATTATGCATACGTTATTATGTATAATCATTTATAACTGTCTATTATTAGGCTAAATCATTTTTCCTGAAACGCATTAGTTATGCATTTATTCGGAGATTTCAATAAGAAACTCAGAAAATAAATTATAATAAACTTTTTTCTAGCTTCTCACAAACCTGAAGTTAACAGGCTGGGGACATAAACATTGCAGAACAATTTTTACTCCAGTGAAAAGGATGTTGGTATCATATTTCCAGAATCTCAAACTAATGGAACATTAGCGTAAGCAGCCCTTAAAATGTAATACTTTTATGCAGAATTTGGGGTTAATTTTTGTCATATTTTTGAAATTCTAATAAGTATATGGTTAGCAAAAATAAAAGTAGCAAAAAAATTTCTACATTCTCTGGTTAGCAAAAAAGAATTCAAAACGACTGACAATACTGATTCTTAATAAAAGAAAAAATTTAAAAAGTATTTTTATGTGCTAATGTTTGACAGCGTCGCAATGATTATTAGGTTTATGAAACAGATAAAATGATGAGGCTGGACAATTTTAAGCTTAAAACAATTAAGGAAGTCAGGCTGATAAGGTTCTTGTGACACGTCACGCAATTGTATGCTATTGTATTGTATTTTAATTGAATGATAGTTTTGTTTTCACGAACGCCGAGCGGTTTACGTTCGCTAAAAGTGTTGATCTTATCTATCGAACTGCATGGCTCGTAGATCTAAGATCGTGTAGACGAAACAAAAGATGATTTGTAAGGTGATCGACTGCTCGTGGAGAGTGTTTTTTATTCGTTTGAAAGTAGGGTTTATTTATAATAATGTCATGAACGGAGTAAGTGATAGGCGTTAGGACTCATGAAATAGAAATCTCCAACGCCTGAACTTGTTAGTCCACTGATAGATTACGAAAATAATAATAAAAAAGCTCAACTCCCCCGAGTTTTTTGAATAAATAATTAAATTACACTAGGGTCACTGAGACACCGTGTATTTTCATCAAATAACATATATATTACTGTAAAAAACAATAAAAATAAACCCTTTGTAGTTTATTATGTCCGCGAAAAAAATTAATGTAAGACTCGAGGTTTATATTTTGTATACCATTCATATTTATTTATATATCTACAAGTAATAACCCGACAATGACTACGGAATGAGACAGCTAATGAAAGCCAATATAATTAAGGGATAACAATGACTGGGTGACGTTATACTAGGACCCATCCT
>NW_025404057.1:0-4987 GCF_020080835.1 Cotesia glomerata
GTTAGAATTTATTTATTTTCCATTAAAAATTATTGATAGCTGTGAAATAATAGTCCTAATAATTTTCTCTTTATAATTGTGAAAAAGTTGACCACAATTATCTTCAAACAGTGCTGTGTATAAGTTCGACTCTGTATGTCACAATCGTTTGAGGTTAGAATGATTAGTAGTAATGACGTCAAGGAAATTATAGCTGCCAATCCTCCTCGCATCACAATATCAGAAGCTGGACAAGCATCAGACCACGGCAGTTTTCAAATCTCACCACCGCTGGATAAAAACAGACCTGGAAGGAAGCCAAAACACCTGACTTTCACCAGGGACAGAGTTAGTTCAGAAGGAGACATCAGGGATCTTTTGAAAAGAAAAAGGGAGGTAACTAAAGAGTTGGATTCTTCTGACGGCGATCCTGATAGTGTTATACCACCTCCCAAAAAAATGGTCAACGGAAAAGATGCTGGATCAGATATGTCGATAGCCCAAGGGAATAATGACAATGAGGTTAGTATTAACCGCATTTTAGCATCTTTAACTAATGAAATTAAATTGTTAAGGGCTGAAGCTGTAACAAATACTAAGAACCTTGAGTCTAGGATCTCCACTGCCCAATCTGATAACCTTCACGCAATAAATGGAATTAAAGAAGAGCTTAAGTACATTGAATCTACCTGGGACTCTAGGTGGAAGGAGCTAAAAACAAAACAAGAAGAACTCGAAGGTGAGTTAGCTACAATTAAAGCTAATTTAAATACACAAAGTGCCACCAACACCAACCCACGAGTAAACTCTCCCAGTTTGGATACTAATCTACTGGAAAGCAAGATCAGGAAAATTGAGCGGATTATTGATTTGCAGCAGAAGGAAGCCAAACGGCTTAATATTATTATTAAAAATCATAACTGGACTCAAGATAATTTACGCTCGCAGGCACAAAATTTCCTACGCACCAGCTTTGATACAGATACCGACGTTTCTGGTATCCAGGCTGCCGATAAATTAGGCAGAGGAGTCATCCAGGTCAAAGTGGGCTCACTAGAAGCCAAAGAAAGAATTTTATCCAATAAAGCTAAAAAATATTGAAAGATAGTAAAATCTCGATCACTCGTGATCTCACACTTAAGGCACTAATCCAGAGGTCAAACTTGAGGAAAGCAACAGAAGAAAAAAACAAGCAAGGTATAAAAACTGTGATGAAAGGTAATAAGCTTAAAATCAAGGATGACTGGTACATTTGGGATACTCGAAACAACGCACTGAAGCAACTGAAATATATGAGCACATGGATAAACCTAAATCCACCCAAGTACGCTGTATCACCCCTACAGGATTCAAAAAACTAGATATATTCACATGGAACTCCAGCGGCTGTAGTAATCTTTTTAATCATCTCTACTCCAAAATCTGACATATATTGCATCTGTGAGACCTGGGCAACTTCTGACATTAAACTCCCCTCTGGTTGGAGTAATTACCAGGCCTTCTGTGCCCATGCCATAAAGGAAAAACACACTGGACGGGCTAGTGGAGGCCTGGCAATAATCACTAGAAAAGTTTATCAGGTAAACGTTATAGAGGTAACAGACGGCTGGATCTTTTGCTATGTAAAGTCGCAGAACTTTGAGGGGGTCATCGCCTGTATCTACCTGAGGCCAACAAGGAACATCGAAATCTCTCTTGAATTACTCCAAACTGCCCTAGATGTAATTAGTGACTTCTATGGTAATTTCCCAATTTTACTGCTTGGTGATTTTAACGCTAGGCTTGGGACTCTTAACAATATACCAGACAGAAGTACTCATTGAAACTTCAATATGCCAAATGCAGAAAATCACTGGATTCTGCTTATCACCTCCAGGGGCCGCAAGCTGGCTGATTTGAAAAATGCAAAACAATGGCTTCGTACTTTTAAACGGTAGAAACTTCGGTAGCGACTCTCCAGCCCGAGCCTGACATACATGTACACACACTGGTCGCAAGTACTGTCGATGCTTGGCGATGGATAAAACCTCCAAGAAGCTCCGTTGCCTGATGTCAAAGACCTAAAAGTTATACAAGAAGAAAAGCCCTCAGATCACTTCCTCTTCCATTTTAATCTGGCTTTGTTTTACGTACCAAGCTAACTCTTCTGAAACGCCTATTTGGCACTCTCACAAGTACGCACCCTCCACTGAAACAGACTAACCAGAAGAGAAACTTACAAGAAGCAACTCCTCTAAGACACTCTGAAAAAATTGCTGCTTTAACTACGCATGAAGAAAGTACAAATCAACTTAGCTCTAAATTATTGACATGACTATTAAGGAAGCAGCACAATCCTCATCTATAATGATTGCTAGAACTCCGTCAACATCACAAAAATTCTCAGGATTGGTACGACAAGAGGAATGCAGAGAAAAACGAGCTCAAAAACAGGGTAAAACAACTTTTTAAAAAGGAAAAAACTACAAAAGAGAGGCAGCCTTCGAGAAAGCAGAGATGGAGAAAAAATACAAGTCAGCCAAAACTGAGTATAAAGAAAATGATTAAGCCTACAAGAAAAGTAAAAACCAAGAGAAGATTAGGAATAAAGTTAGCAAATGTTAAAAATACCTGTGAGATTCTGGTACACTATTCGAGGATTTATAGATCAGCCCGCCATGGCAGCGAAAAGCCCTATTTCCGCTGGACTCGTGAGGAACTCAATTCTCTACAACTTAAAACCTACCACCAGAAGAGAAGGACTGATACACTGTTCTACGGGGTTGCCTCATCCCACGGTGGATGCAGAGTTTACTATGGAGGAGACTGGATAGAGGAGAGCCATCGCGAGGGCCAAAAATAACTTTAAGCTCAAAGGGGCCAGACAGCATTCAAAATGAATTCATAAAAAATCTACCATTCAACTGGAAGCTCTATGTACTATGTCTACTCAACAAAGTCCTTAGGGAAGAAATCATGCCGAATAATTGGTTCTCCACTCTTATAACCCTCATCCACAAGAAAGGGGTTACTGGAGATGGACCATCAGAACTACAGAGGCATAGCGCTGAAGGTGAATCATATAGCCAAATGATGCTTACTAGTATGATAAATGCTAGGCTCTCTAAGTGGGTGGAAGACAACATGATCGTGCCAGAAGCTCAAGCTGGCTTCAGACCGGGACGTGGATGCCTGGATAACCTGTTCTCCCTAGTTGCTGCCTTTAATTGTCGTCTACGACAAAAAAAAGCGACACAATTTCTCCTGTTTGTGGATTTCAAGAGAGCTTTCGACTCAGTCAACCACAAGCTCTTATGGAAGAAGCTCTTTGAGGTAGGACCTAGTGCAAAAATGGTGCGACTCCTTAGAAACATCTACAGCACGGCACATCTAAAACTGCAAATCAACGGACTGCTGTCCAAAGAGTTCAAGATCAATGAAGGTGTTCTCCAGGGTGAATTACTCAGCCCGCTCTTATTCATAATTTTTATTGCTAATCTCGAAAAATTTTTGAGAGAAAATGACTGCGAAGGCATAAACATTGATGGATACATTGATATTTTACTTCTACTATATGCTGATGATCTTGTGATCATGGCCTCAACAGAAGTTGATCTACAAAACAAGATTGACCTACTCAACAAGTACTGCACGCAGAATCACTTACAAGTAAATACAGCAAAAACTAAAGTCCTAGTATGCAGACGCGGCGGTAAACTCCCAGGAGATCCTTACTTCTTTTACGGCAATAAGGAACTTGAAATAACAAACACGTACGACTACCTTGGCCTAAAAATCTCTTCAGCCGGTTTCAGCCGCACTACAGCAAATGAAGCAATACTTTAAGCTAAGATGGCCATAAATGCAGCCCACACGCTGCTTATCAGATCCAGAACTGATTCATTTGACTGTATAACTAAAATATTTGACAGCATTATCGCGGCTACTCTTCTTTATGCGGCTTCAATCTGGGCCATCAATTATCTCGAACTGGTAGAGCAGGTGCAATTAAGCTTTTTCAAGAGAATCTTCTGCCTCCCCAAGAATACAGATGGAGCTTTAATTAGAGTGGAACTGGGCCGGGCCCCCCTTGCTCTCCAGGTAATTAAATCAACCTGGCAGTGGATCATTAGAATGCTGGAGATGGAAAATAACCGCCTACCCTTAATCTGTCTCAGACGCCTACAGGTACTGAGAATCAACACAACAAGTGACAAACATAACTGGCTAAGCCGTGTGCTCGGTATGATAAACTGTCACCCCGAACTTACCTCAAGACTTGAAACACTCGACGTGGATTGCTGGAAAGCGTTTAAAACTTATTTCTTGGATAAATATAAAAAATATTTACTCGAGCAAGATCTTAGAAAACTAGCCAACGCCAACTACCATCAGCTGCAAATCGGCAATGAGGCCATTAGACGGATCCTAGAGGCTTCGTTCTTAAATAAAAGAGTACACTTCAAGCCCTAAAGGTGCTACTCAGAAAGCTCGTTTAGCCAATAAGCATATTATCAACATTTCACTGTCGACCAAGTATGCTACGAAAATAACCCAACGCAGCCCTTGTCCAATTTGCAACACAGGTGAGGTTGGACAATCTGGAAGCACTTTATCAATGCTTTGCCCAATCCTCAAGCCATGCCGGGACTTCTACCTGATGAAAGATAATTTGAGATCCACCGACGGCGTCTGACAATCCTTTCGAATAACAACGACCTCAAACTATCCAGATGTTTCTTTTTGTTTACTAAATACTGTTGCCGACTGAAAAGCTTTTCTTCTATGTGAATAACATAATTTAGTTTAGATTTTGCATTAATTTAGATGTAATAGCTTGTATATATTAAAAGTTAGCTCGTTTTTTTTCTTTTACTATAAACTTTATTTGAAATGTTTTTATTAATTTTAGACTGAGCTTTATTTGGGCGTTTGCCTTAATTTATTTATGTTCATATAATATTCTACTCCGATTGTACAAATACTGGATGTGTATTTTGAAACAATAGAAATTATTACTACTACTACT
>NW_025404058.1:0-4986 GCF_020080835.1 Cotesia glomerata
TTTGCTCAATTTTTCGTTCTATAATATTTCTAACTAATCGTTTTTTTTATTCTAATTTACTTAAAGTTGCATCAACTACATAAGGTTATTAGCGACTACTATTTTACAAATACATGTGTTAAGTTTACTTAATTTCCAAGAATTTTTTTAAATTTTATTTACAAGAACAGTATAAGCTGATTATCATTGTTGAAACATGGGTTATATTTCTATTTTATTATCTTTAATTAGTTTTAAGATTTTGGAAATACTGTCGGGATCGTTGAGGCACTTTCGGATGTCACCTGGTATCCCTCTGGCACTCAGTTCTGCTTTGTTGCATTAGATGATCATGTGAGCTATTGTTAGCCTGTCGTTGCAGCTCAAACACGCAGGAGCTGGTATTTTTAGTGAAGAGATGACTGTGTGTCAACCTTGTATGACCTATTCGTAGTCTCGTAATAATGCACTGGTTCCGTCTGTTACTTGTCCTGGGTTGGACTTCCCACACATGCTGTCTTATTGAGTGGAGTACTGATTGTTTGGAGTTCCAGAAGGGCATTCCACTTTACCCATATGTATTCATCGATAGACTTTTGAGTCGTTTTACGTCACTGGGGCGTCTCTGTCCGGTCCGGGCAGCTTCTCCAAAAGAGCTTTTTAGCCTTTAAGTCAGAAGCTTTTATCGTTACTAGGAATTTGTTGGTGTGACCAGAACCCAAGCTTGTACAGCGCAGTGTCCTAGGCGAGCTGGGTTCTGCAGCTTTTGTTGGATATTCCCGGTATTCTCGTATCGCTATTATTGTCGTTGGTGCAGGAGCCTCGAGTACAGATTTGGAGTCAGTTAGTATGAGGGTGTTTTGTTTGGCTCTGAGCCTGATACTTTAGTTCGACTGCTTTTCCCAGAGCATAGGCCTTACATGAGAATATAGAGAATACTTGGCTTTGGAAGTTTATAGAGGCTCTTCATACTCGTTGTATACGACAGCACAACCTCTTTGGTCCTCTTTAATAAATACGTCTGTGTATATATGTGCAAAGTCATCATACTTGTTTGTCAACTCGTAGAATAGATTTTTGTAGATGATATTGGCAGTATCACATTTTGTTATTCACAGACTCCGTTGTAAATATTGCATATCGATTTTTAAACTCAAAGCTGTCCCCAAGATTTGCGGTAGGACCTGATTCGGCATTGGTATCACTTTGTTGATAATCAGTAATGAGGTCTAGCGTTTAACTTGAAGCGGATTCTGTAAGCAGAAGTGGTTGAGGAAGATAAGGATAAAAACTGAGGGTATGTGGCTTCCATAGTTTTTAGGCATGATAATGCTTGCTACATTGATACCAGATTGTCTTTTGTGACATACACTGGATGCCAGATATTTAATTGATTGGCTTAAACTTCTGAATTCTAGCGATGTAGTTCGTGACTTTCAGCAAGAATACTCATTCTAGGGAACTTGCTACGAAAAAGCACCCATAGCTAACCTAACTCAGACGTTGCATTTGGATGGACTCGAGTGGAGCTAGTGTACTTTTCTGGTTGATTTTACATACTGATATACCGTATTCCAATTTAGATCTAATGATGGCTCTGTACGTGTTCATTAGGATTTTTGAATGTCTGCTCCCCCAATTTGTTGATCCTAGCACTTTTGAGAATATTTATCCGTTGTTTGCATTGTTTGAGCAAATAATTGATGTGTGGTTTCCATGGTTTAGTGATTGAAATCAAACCTAGGATTTTTACACTCGCTTCGGTGGATTTCTGTATTACCCAGGAACAGTTGTATGTTTTGTTCCGAGATTGTTCTACGTTTGATGCATATCATAAATTCAGATTTTGATACTTAGAAATTTAAACCCAGCTGTTTGAGAGAACTTCCGTGAGAGTGTTTTACAATCCCCTCTTGGAGAATCTTAGTGACTGTCTAGTCAGTCCACCGTGCACACCAGTATATGTCATCTGCAAAGCCATACTCGCTTTTATCCGGTTTAGGAATGATTCTGAGCATCTCGTTTGTGCAAGCATAAGAAAGAAAGTGTGACACTGATAACGGAGCTTGCAATGAGGTACTCCGTTGACTATTTCTCTGGGTCCCTGATAGATGATCGCCTAGCCGTACTTGGATTGTTCTCTTGGTTAAAAAGTTTTCGGCGTAGATAGTATAGGGAAGTTGTCTCTGTATCTCAATGAAAGGTAAAAAATTTTTATAATTCTCTGTCTCCAGACCATGTCATAAGCCTTTTCTAAATCTGGTGATACCACGACACAATGTTTGGTTATTTTGCGAATGCGTCACAGATATCATTATGAATATTGTTCAGGATGATCAAATTTCGTTGATCTATGCTGTCTGAAACCAGAATTGTACAGGTAAGAGCCAATTTTTTATTTTCTAGTTGCCATTTAAGCCTGCGATTTACCATTTTTTTCTAAAATTTTTCCCAAATTACGAGGTTGGCTTGATATAGGCCGATAATTGGTAGCTAGTGTGTGGTCTTTGTTAGGGTTTTTGGCCAGTGGTGTTACGACCAGCTTGTTGCTAGATTTTTGGAAATGTATGAGAATTGCCATGTGATTTACGCCACAGCTGGGTATATACTCTAGGCAAACTTTGTTGGTCACTTTTGATTAACAAAAGAAAGATACGTTGTCGGGACCAGGAGCTTCGAGTTTTTACTGAAATCAAGTATGCGGTTTTGAGTTCACACGCATAGTAAAAGGCTTATTAATTTTATTCAGAGATCTATTCGGTGTTTATTATCCGCTTGCTTCGTTTTCTGTACTGTCGAAATGTGTAGATCTGCGTCTTTGTTAGTTTTTTGAAGTTCTTTGAACTCTTCGGTATAGTTACATTGTCAGCTTGAATTTTCTGGGCGAACGTAAGTCTGCTAGGAGGTTTGCGATTTCATCTGGAGCAGGGATTAAAGGCTTGCTCCTCTTTTGTTCGTTACCGCATTGCTTGTACAATCCATGAGGAGTTTTTCCCCTAATACCTTCTTAGAAACTTCCAGAACACGTCCTGATGGAGTATGCTGGTTAGCGAGGAATGATGTGAGGAGGTTCTGCCATGAGTTCTGTTTTGTGGCATTGTTATTTTATTTTATTTTTATTTTTTATTCAGACATGTAACTGAGCGAGTCTTCTGAGTCTGTGATTTCTTCATCAAAGGCTTTTAGCAAAAGCTTTTTCTTCAATCTGGTAAGCTGGTTTTCATTCCCTTATCCAGAAACGATCAGGTGCATCTGACCTATCATACTGATTAATGTATCCTGTTTCAATACCAAATTCTTTTTACCAATGCCACGGTATTAGGGGCATATTTATATGCTCTTTCTACAAAGTTAACATCAAACTGTATGTATGTAAGAGGGTATTTGTCAGTGTTGCTATTAATTACAACTTCCAATGTCTTTTAGAGTATTGATTATTCCTTCTTTGTTTACTTTATTTTACATTTCCTTAGTTTTTCTCTTTTCTTTCCAAGGACGGCTTAACAGTAGTGCTATTTGTGTTATCAAGAGGTAGTGATTAGTGATATTATTCGACTCTGATTCTGACGTCGTCATTTCCGAATGCCGTTCGCTTGGTCGCTGGTAGCTCCGGGAACCCAGCTATTTGTACAGAAGTGGAGGAATGGCTTTCTAAGTTAGAGTATTTGCTGCAACTGATAATTTCCCCTAATACTTCTGGTGGTACTTCTGGTAATTGTTTCTCATCATTTGCTGATTGAGGGCGGTTTTTTGCTTGGTGACCCTCTTCTTTACAAGATGAAACACTTGATTGAGTCGCTTGAGAGATATATCCAGTTGGTTACACCGTCATAGCTGATCTTTGAAAAGAGCCAGGAAAGATTCTCGTTATTCTTCTGGCCTAATGGTACATTTGCCGGCGTAGACTGTGGCGAGATGTGTGTATGTGGATTTGTTTATGCCGGCTTTCCAAGAACGATATTTTCTAATACAGGATGAATATTGTAGTTCCTTGCCAGAACAGATTTCTACGTCTTCGTGGGGTATAAAGTGGATGAACGTTTGAGATTATGATTCTCTTATTACGAGTAAATAACGGTTTAATATTTAAAGTTATACTCGGTTTATTACGAGTAAATAACGGTTTAATTCTGTTTTTCGATTAGTTGATCCGTCAGTTCTTTTACTTTGATACATATGATGCAAAACACGATTGTTGTGGAATTCTGGAAATAAAACGTCTTTGGCACCACTTAAAGATCACCTATAGCGTTTGCGTACTCCTCGATTTTAACTTTTGTCGATCCCTTCTATAACGATTGCCTGTTCCTTTGGGCTTTAGGGAACATGTCGGCTTCTGCTACTGTTGCATATTTCCTGTTTTCTCTGGGACATAAGTTGACTTTTTGGAACTTCCTGTATCCAGGAGGGTTCTTCAGAGAGATATTAGTTAATCTTAGTTTTCACCTTAAGGTAAGTTGTAGCGTGATAGGCATTTCAACAGAAAAATTATGAAATTTTTTTTATTGAAAGATAAATATATTAATAATTCACTACCAAAATTTCAGATCAATTGACCGCACCTGGATTTTGAACAATTAATTTTGAAATTGCATCTTTTGCATGGCAGTATAGAGATGATAAAGTTAGTATGAAATTATTTGCATCACTCGAGCAGGGTATGGAAGATTTCATACTAACTTTCATCTCATACCTCTACGTGTAAATTTCGGAAATTAATTACTCAGAAACGGTGCGGTCAATTGATCTGAAATTTTGGTAGTGAATTATCAATATATTTATCTTTCAATAAAAAATTTCATACTTTCTGTTAATGCCTATCACGCTACAACTACCTAATTCTATTGTTTTTTTACACTAACTAACAGAATTTGTGGTACATACACTATGGTATACGCTAAAGGTATCTATACTTTGCACTCGTCAGACGTTAGAGCACTTCCTTCACCTACGAGTGTCAGTGCAAGACTGCTAACTAATCTTATAAAATCCTGAAACTTCTAATAA